>NC_091294.1:9330700-9353200 GCF_038502225.1 Cherax quadricarinatus | reverse complement strand
TACTGTGATCACTACAAACACTGTGATCGCTGCAGGCACTGTGATCACTGCTGGTGCCGTGATCAGTGCAGACATTGTCATCCCTGCTGGCACTGCGATCACTGCTGGCACTGTGATCACTGCAGACATTGTGATCACTGCTGGCACTGTGATCACTGCAGACATTGTGATCATTGCAGACATTGTGATCACTGCAGACATTGTGATCACTGCAGACATTGTGATCACTGCAGACATTGTGATCACTGCTGTCACTCGGGTCACTGCAGGCACTCTGGTCACTGCAGGCACTCTGATCACTGCAGGCACTCTGGTCACTGCAGGCACTGCAGGCACTGAGGGAGCTGCTATAACATACACAGGCAACACGCATGTTGTTACTTGTTATTATATGATCTTGTGATTGTTGAAGTTCCTTATTTTATGTTCTTGCTGTTCTTGTGGATGTTATAATCTTATATATGTTCTTGCTGTTCTTGTGAATGTTATAGCGCATTATTATATGTTCTTGTTGTTTTTGTAAATGTTATAGATCTTATCAAATGTTCCTGTAAATGTTATAGGGCCTTACTATATGTTCTTACTGTTCTTATCAGTGTTATGCAATAATACACATTCTTGGTGTTCTTGTGGGTGTTACAGTGTTATATGTTCTTGGTGTTCTTGTGGATATTACAACATGTTCTTGATGTTTCGATGGATGTTATAACGTTATTACGTGTTCTTGCGGATATTAAAGCATGTTGTTACATGTTCATGTAAATGTTATAGCGTGTAATGATATGTTCTTGTTGTTCTTGAGGATGTTATAGTGTTTCACTCTGGAGTAAGTTACTTGACCTATTTCACTCTGGAGTATGTTATTTGACCTGTTTCACTCTGGAGTAAGTTACTTGACCTGTTTCACTCTGGAGTATGTTACTTGACCTGTTTCACTCTGGAGTATGTTACTTGACCTGTTTCACTCTGGAGTATGTTACTTGACCTGTTTCACTCCTGAGTAAGTTACTTAACCTGTTTCACTCTGGAGTATGTTACTTGACCTGTTTCACTCTGGAGTATGTTACTTGACCTGTTTCACTCCTGAGTAAGTTACTTAACCTGTTTCACTCTGGAGTATGTTACTTGACCTGTTTCACTCCTGAGTAAGTTACTTAACCTGTTTCACTCTGGAGTATGTTACTTGACCTGTTTCACTCCGGAGTATGTTACTTGACCTGTTTCACTCTGGAGTATGTTACTTGACCTGTTTCACTCTGGAGTATGTTACTTGACCTGTTTCACTCCTGAGTAAGTTACTTGACCTGTTTCACTCTCGAGTAAGTTACTTGACCTGTTTCACTCCTGAGTAAGTTACTTGACCTGTTTCACTCTCGAGTAAGTTACTTGACCTGTTTCACTCCTGAGTAAGTTACTTGACCTGTTTCACTCTGGAGTAAGTTACTTGACCTGTTTCACTCTGGAGTATGTTACTTGACCTGTTTCACTCTGGAGTATGTTACTTGACCTGTTTCACTCTGGAGTATGTTACTTGACCTGTTTCACTCTGGAGTATGTTACTTGACCTGTTTCACTCTGGAGTATGTTACTTGACCTGTTTCACTCCTGAGTAAGTTACTTGACCTGTTTCACTCTGGAGTAAGTTACTTGACCTGTTTCACTCTCGAGTAAGCTACTTCCTTTGCTTGCTTCCAGTGCTGGTTTTCACTCAGTCCTCTTATATTCTCTTATCTCTCTGGTGCCTTCATTAATCCCTTCTTTACTGCTTTGTTTCATATTCCTTTTATCTTGGACTACACTTCTGGATTTCATTTATGTTTGTGTTGCAAAACTCATCGCAGAAATCATTTCCATCTGCCCTATTTCTTGAAAATTATTAATCAATGAGTCATAATATCTCCCTAATGATCTAGTTGTTCCTGCGTATATATTTTTTTCAAAAATTAAGTCCATTGTAACAGCTTGCGTTACTGGACTTGGAAGTTGATTCTTTGTTTCCCAAGTGGGTTTAGACAGGTTAAATGTTTTACTGTGTATTGCGGTAAATATTAAGTAATTCTGACATTAAAGTTGTTGCTCTCTCTTAGTCTTCACACTTTATTTATGATGCTTATGCTCTCTGAGACCGTCATTATACTGACACAGACACACAGACATACACACACACAGACACACACAGACACACACACACAGACACACACAGACACATACAGACACACAGACATACACACAGACACACACAGACACACACACACAGATACACACACAGACACACACACACACACACACACACACACACACACACACACACTGCTGGTGGGTGGATTGCATTTTCTTGGACTGCAAGAAGGCGTTTGACACAGTTCCACACAAGAGGAGGACCAAGCAGGGATAACAGGGAAGGCACTACAATGGATCAGGGAATACTTGTCAGGAAGACAGCCATGGTACGTGGCGAGGTGTCAGAGTGGGCACCTGTGACCAGCGGGGTCCCGCAGAGGTCAGTCCTAGGACCAGTGCTGTTTCTGGTATTTGTGAACGACATGACGGAAGGAATAGACTCTGAGGTGTCCCTGTTTGCAGATAACGTGAAGTTGATGAGAAGAATTCACTCGATCGAAGACCAGGCAGAACTACAAAGGGATCTGGACAGGCTGCAGACCTGGTCCAGCAATTGGCTCCCGGAGTTCAATCCCACCAAGTGCAAAGTCATGAAGATTGGGGAAGGGCAAAGAAGGCCGCAGACGGAGTACAGTCTAGGGGGTCAGAGACTACAAACCTCACTCAAGGAAAAAGATCTTGGGGTGAGTATAACACCAGGCACATCTCCTGAAGCGCACATCAACCAAATAACTTCTGCAGCATATGGGCGCCTAGCAAACCTCAGAACAGCATTCCAACATCTTAATAAGGAATCATTCAGGACCCTGTACACCGTGTACGTTAGGCCCATATTGGAGTATGCAGCACCAGTTTGGAACCCACACCTAGCCAAGCACGTGAAGAAACTAGAGAAAGTGCAAAGGTTTGCAACAAGACTAGTCCCAGAGCTAAGAGGTATGTCCTACGAGGAGAGGTTAAGGGAAATCAACCTGACGACACTGGAGGACAGGAGAGATAGGGGGACATGATAACGACATACAAAATACTGAGAGGAATTGACAAGGTGGACAAAGACAGGATGTTCCAGAGATTGGACACAGTAACAAGAGGTCACAATTGGAAGTTGAAGACTCAGATGAATCAAAGGGATGTTAGGAAGTATTTCTTCAGTCACAGAGTAGTCAGTAAGTGGAATAGTTTAGGAAGCGATGTAGTGGAGGCAGGATCCATACATAGGTTTAAGCAGAGGTATGATAAAGCTCACGGGGCAGGGAGAGTGACCTAGTAGCAATCAGTGAAGAGGCGAGGCCAGGAGCTCGTGACTCGACCCCCGCAACCTCAACTAGGTGAGTGAGTACAAATAGGTGAGTACACACACACACACACACACACACACACACACTTATACACACACACACTTATACACACACACACACACACACACACACACACACACACACACACACACACACACACACACACACACACACACACACACACACATACACACACATACACACACACACACACACACATACAGACGCACACACACACAAACCGTAGTACCGGAGAGTATACCCCGATTGCGACAGAACACAAGAAGAAAGGACTGCACTGAAAGAGAGGGTACAGAGACGCAAGGAGGAACGAGAGGCAATGATGAAGATGAGCAGGACCCAGACACAAGAGGAAGGGCAAACACACCCCGCAGAAACTCCCACAGAAAGACTCCAACCACGACAACCCCAACGCAACTGAGCAATCTAAACCAAAACCCACACACTGTTCCCTCTGCCACTAACCCTCACATCACAAACCTCACCCCTACAGCTGCCCCCTATGGGCATTCTGACCCCACCCCCTCATTACAAACCCCACCCACACCACAACCCCAATTAGGCCTCCACCAAGGCTCCCACTCCCCCATCCCCAATATTCTCCCATGACCACAGTGATAGAAAAGAAGCTGAAGGTTTGGTACACAAACGTGGACGGAATAACGAATAAATATGAGTGGCACGAAAGAATCAGCGAGAAATCCCCTGACATCATAGCAGTCACAGAAACGAAACTCGCTGAGACAATAACAGACGTAATCTTCCCACCGGGATATCAGATCCTGAGGGAAGACAGAAGGAGTAGAGGGGGGGGAGGGGTTGCACTGCTCATAAAAACCGATGGGGATTTGAGGAAATAGAAGGCATGGACGTGATTGGAGAAAGGGACTACACAGAACTGGTAGGAAAATCAGTAAACGAGATGATGGAATATGTAACAACAAAGTGCAAGGAGGCAGAGGAAAGGTTTGTTCCCAAGGGCAATAGAATTAATAGGAAGACCAAAGCGAGTCCTTGGTTTACCTGAAGGTGTAGGGAGTGCATCAGAGAATGGAAAAGGTACAGAAGGCAAAGGACACAGGAAAATAAGGAGATTAGTAGAATAGCCAGAAACGAGTATGCACAGAAAGGAAGGAGGCCCAGCGACAGTACGAAAATGACATAGCATCGAAAGTCAAGTCTGACCCGAAACTGCTGTATAGCCACATTAGGAGGAATACGACAGTCAAAGACCAGGTGATCATCCTGAGGAAATAATGTGGGGAACTCACAAGAAACGATCAAGAGGTATGTGAGGAGCTCAACATGAGATTTAAGTAAGTATTTACTGTGGAGACAGGAAGGCCTCAGGGGGGGACAGAACAGAGGAGGACACCAGCAAGGAATATACCAACAAGTGTTGGATGACATACATACAAATGAGGAGGAGGTGAAGAAGCTGCTAAGGGACATCGATACATCAAAGGCAATGGGACCGGACAACTTCTCTCCATGGGTCTTTAGAGAGGGAGTGGATATGCTATGTGTGCCACTAACCACAATCTTCAACACATCCCTGGAAACTGGGCAATTACCTGAGGTATGGAAGACGGTAAATGTAGTTCCCATTTTTAAAAAAAGGAGACAGAAAAGAGGCACTAAACTATAGACCTGTGTCACTGACGTGTATGGTATACAAAGTTATGGAGAAAATTATCAGGAGAGTGGTGGAGCACCTGCAAGGGAACAAGATTATAAACGCCAACCAGCACGGATTCATGGAAGGCAAATCCTGTGTCACAAACCTTCTGGAGTTTTATGATAAAGTAACAGAAGTAAGACACAAGAGGGAGGGGTGGGTTGATTGCATCTTCTCTGACTGCAAGAAGGCCTTTGACACAGTTCCTCATAAGAGATTAGTGCAGAAGCTAGAGGATCAGGTGCATATAACAGGAAGGGCACTGCAATGGATCAGAGAATACCTGACAGGGAGGCAACAACAAGTCATGGTACGTGATGAGGTATCACAGTAGGCACCTGTGACGAGCGGGGCCCCAAAGGGGCCGGTTCTAGGACCAGTGCTATTTTTGGTGTATGTGAATGACATGATGGAAGGGTTAGACTCAGAAGTGTCCCTGTTCGCAGATGATGTGAAGTTAATGAGGAGAATTAAATCAAATGAGGATCAGGCAGGACTTCAAAGAGACCTGGACAGACTGGACACCTGGTCCAGCAACTGGCTTCTCGAATTTAACCCCGCCAAATGCAAAGGCATGAAGATCGGGGAAGGGCACAGAAGACCGCAGACGGAGTATAGGCTAGGTGGCCAAAGACTGCAAACCTCGCTCAAGGAGAAAGATATTGGGGTGAGTATAACACCGAGCATGTCTCCAGAAGCACACAGCAACCAGATAACTGCTGCAGCATATGGGAGCCTGGCAAACCTGAGAACAGCGTTCCGATACCTTAGTAAGGAATCGTTCAAGACACTGTACACCGTGTACGTCAGGCCCATACCGGAGTATGCAGCACCTATTTGGAACCCGCACTTGATCAAGCACGTCAAGAAGTTAGAGAAGGTGCAAAGGTTTGCGACAAGGTTAGTTGAAGAGCTAAGGGGAATGTCCGATGAAGAACGGTTAAGGGAAATCGGCCTGACGACACTGGAGGATAGGAGGGTCACAGGATACATGATAACGACGTATAAAATACTGTGCAGAATAGACAAGGTGGACAAAGACAGGATGTTACAGGGAGGGGACACAGAAACAAGAGGTCACAATTGGAAGCTGAAGACTCAGATGAGTCAAAGGGATGTTAGAAAGTATTTCTTCAGTCATAGAGTTGTCAGGCAGTGGAATAGCCATAGTTTTAAGACGAGGTTTGATAAAGCTCATGGAGCAGGGAGAGAGAGGACCCAGTAGCAGCCAGTGAAGAGGCGGGGCCAGGAGCTAAGACTCGACCCCTGCAACCACAAATAGGTGAGCACACACACACACACACACACACACACACACACACACATACACACACACCCACCCACACCCACACACACACACACACACACACACACACACACACACACACACACACACATATTCATACACACACACTCACACACATTCACACACACACACGCAAACACACACACACACACACACACACACACACACACACACACACACACACACACACACACACACACACACACACACACACACACTGGTTGACACACTGGCTAGAGTGGCCAGAAGATCTCATGCATGCAGGGCAAAGCTCCTGATCATGGGTGACTTTAACCACAAGGAGATCGATTGGGAGAACTTGGACCCACATGGGGGCCAAGATACATGGAGGGCTAAGATGATGGAGGTGGTACTGGAAAACTTCATGTGCCAACACGTAAGGGACACTACAAGAGAGAGAGGAGAGGATGAACCAGCAAGGCTGGACTTAGTATTCACCTTGAGTAGTGCAGATATCGAGGACATCACATATGAAAGACCCCTTGGGGCCAGTGACCATGTGGTTCTAAGCTTCGAATACACAGTAGAGCTACAAGTGGAGGGAGAAGCAGGAAGACCAGGACGAATGAAGCCAAACTACAAGAAAGGGGACTACACAGGAATGAGGAACTTCCTGAACGGGGTTCAGTGGGACAGAGAACTGGCAGGGAAGCCAGTTAATGAGATGATGGAATATGTAGCCACAAAATACATAACCCTAGCACTTACAAGTTAAATGATGTAGAACCTAGCCATACAGATTGCGAAAAGGACTTGGGGGTTATGGTGAGCAGCAACCTTAAACCAAGACAGCAATGCCTAAGCGTACGTAATAAGGCAAATAGATTACTGGGATTTATATCAAGAAGTGTAAGCAACAGAAGTCCACAGGTCATACTGCAGCTTTATACATCATTAGTAAGGCCTCACCTAGATTATGCAGCTCAGTTCTGGTCTCCATATTACAGAATGGACATAAATTCGTTAGAAAACATTCAGCGTATGATGACTAAATTAATACATAGCATTAGAAATCTTCCTTATGAAGAAAGATTGAAGACTCTTGAGTTACATTCACTTGTTAGACGAAGAATGAGGGGAGACCTGATCGAAGTGTATAAGTGGAAGATAGGTATTAATAAAGTTGATATTAATAAGGTCTTGAGGATATCTCTCCAAGAGAGAACCCGCAGTAATGGATTTAAATAAGTTAAATTTAGATTTAGAAAGGACATAGGAAAGTATTGGTTTGGAAATAGGGTAGTTGATGAGTGGAACAGTCTACCTGGTTGGGTTATTGAGGCTAGGACCTTGGGTAGTTTCAAATTTAGGTTGGATAAGTACATGAGTGGTAGGGGTTGGATTTGAGTGGGACTTGCACATCAGAGCTTATTTCTTGGGTAGCATTGAAAATTGGGTTGGGCAAATGTTTTGTTAGTGGGATGAATTGTAAAGGACCTGCCAAGTATGGGCCAACAGGCCTCCTGCAGTGTTCCTCCTTTCTTATGTTCTTATGTTCTTAAAATGCAAGGAGGCTGAGGAGAGGTTTGTACCCAAGGGTAACAGGAATAATGAAAAAGCCAGGATGAGCCCATGGTTTACCCAAAGGTGCAGGGAGGCAAAAACCAAGTGTGCTAGGGAATGGAAGAAATATAGAAGGCAAAGGACCCAGGAGAATAAGGAGAGCAGTCGTAGAGCCAGAAACGAATATGCACAGATAAGAAGGGAGGCCCAAAGACAATATGAAAACGACATAGCAGCAAAAGCCAAATCTGACCCGAAACTGTTGTACAGCCACATCAGGAGGAAAACAACAGTCAAGGACCAGGTAATCAGGCTAAGGAAGGAAGGAGGAGAGACAATAAGAAATGACCGTGAAGTATGTGAGTAACTCAACAAGAGATTCAAAGAAGTGTTCACAGAGGAGACAGAAGGGGCTCCAGAAAGACGGAGAGGTGGGGCACACCACCATGTGCTGGACACAGTGCACACAACCGAGGAAGAAGTGAAGAGGCTTCTGAGTGAGCTAGATACCTCAAAGGCAATGGGGCCAGATAACATCTCCCCATGGGTATTGAGAGAGGGAGCAGAGGCGCTATGTGTACCCCTAACAACAATATTCAATACATCTATTGAAACAGGGAGATTGCCTGAGGCATGGAAGACAGCAAATGTAGTCCCAATCTTTAAAAAAGGAGACAGACATGAAGCATTAAACTACAGACCAGTGTCACTGACATGTATAGTATGCAAAATCATGGAGAAGATTATCAGGAGAAGAGTGGTGGAACACCTAGAAAGGAACGATCTCATCAACAGCAGCCAACATGGTTTCAGGGACGGGAAAACCTGTGTCACAAACCTACTGGAGTTCTATGACATGGTCACAGCAGTAAGACAAGAGAGAGAGGGGTGGGTGGATTGCATTTTCTTGGACTGCAAGAAGGCGTTTGACACAGTTCCACACAAGAGATTGGTGCAAAAACTGGAGGACCAAGCAGGGATAACAGGGAAGGCACTACAATGGATCAGGGAATACTTGTCAGGAAGACAGCAGTGAGTCATGGTACGTGGCGAGTTGTCAGAGTGGGCACCTGTGACCAGCGGGGTCCCACAGGAGTCAGTTCTAGGACCAGTGCTGTTTCTGGTATTTGTGAACGACATGACGGAAGGAATAGACTCTGAGGTGTCCCTGTTTGCAGATGACGTGAAGTTGATGAGAAGAATTCACTCGATCGAAGACCAGGCAGAACTACAAAAGGATCTGGACAGGCTGCAGACCTGGTCCAGCAATTGGCTCCTGGAGTTCAATCCCACCAAGTGCAAAGTCATGAAGATTGGGGAAGGGCAAAGAAGACCACAGACGGAGTACAGTCTAGGGGGCCAGAGACTACAAACCTCTCTCAAGGAAAAAGATCTTGGGGTGAGTATAACACCAGGCACATCTCCTGAAGTGCACATCAACCAAATAACTGCTGCAGCATATGGGCGCCTAGCAAACCTCAGAACAGCATTCCGACATCTTAATAAGGAATCATTCAGGACCCTGTACACCGTGTACGTTAGGCCCATATTGGAGTATGCGGCACCAGTTTGGAACCCATACCTAGCCAAGCACGTAAAGAAACTAGAGAAAGTGCAAAGGTTTGCAACAAGACTAGTCCCAGAGCTAAGAGGTATGTCCTACGAGGAGAGGTTAAGGGAAATCAACCTGACGACACTGGAGGACAGGAGAGATAGGGGGGACATGATAACGACATACAAAATACTGAGAGGAATTGACAAGGTGGACAAAGACAGGATGTTCCAGAGATTGCACACAGTAACAAGGGGACACAGTTGGAAGTTGAAGACACAGATGAATCACAGGGATGTTAGGAAGTATTACTTCAGCCACAGAGTAGTCAGTAAGTGGAATAGTTTGGGAAGCGATGTAGTGGAGGCAGGATCCATACATAGGTTTAAGCAGAGGTATGATAAAGCTCACGGCTCAGGGAGAGTGACCTAGTAGCGATCAGTGAAGAGGCGGGGCCAGGAGCTCGGACTCGACCCTCGCAACCTCAACTAGGTGAGTACACACACACACACTATCAAAGAGAGAGGAGAGAATGAACCAGCAAAACTGGACCTTGTGTTCACTCTGAGTAGCTCAGACATCGAGGAAATCACTTATGAAAGGCCCCTTAGAGCTAGTGACCCCGTGGTTCTGAGCTTTGAATACATCGTAGAGCTACAAGTGGAGAAGGCAACAGGAGTAGAAAGGGAAAAGCCAAACTATAAAGGGGGACTACACACGTATGAGGACCTTCCTGCAAGAGGTTCAGTGGAAAAGAGAGTTGGTAGGAAAGTCAGTAAACGAAATGATGGAATACGTAACAACAAAATGCAAGGAGGCAGAGGAAAAGTTTGTTCCCAAGAGTAACAGAAATAATGAGAAGACCAGAATGAGCCCTTGGTTTACCCGAAGGTGCAGGGAGGCAAAAACTGAGTGTGCTAGAGAATGGAAAAAGTACAGAAGGCAAAGGACCCAGGAAAATAAAGAGATTAGTCGACGAGCCAGAAACGAGTTTGCACAGATAAGGAGGGAGGCCCAGCGGCAGTACGAAAACGATATAGCATCGAAAGTCAAGTCTTACCCGAAACTGCTTTACAGCCACATCAGGAGGAAGACAACAGTCAAGGGCCAGGAAATAAGGCTGAGGAAAGAAGGTGGGGAGTTCACAAGAAATGATCCAGAAGTATGTGAGGTGCTCAATGCGAGATTTCAGGAAGTATTTACAGTGGAGGCAGAAGGAACACTGGAAAGACAAAACAGAGGGGTACACCTACAAGGGATATACCAAGTGTTGGATGAAATACAACCGAGGAGGAGGTGAAGAAGCTTCTAAGTGACCTCGATACCTCAAAGATGATGGGACTGGACATGTCTCTGTGGGTCCTTAGAGAAGGAGCAGAGATACTGTGTATGCCACTAACCACTGGGTAAGGGGAACAAAGGTGGGGACCAGAGGCACTGTAGTGCACGTGCAGGCAGTAAGGCTGGACAATTAACACTAACATTATTTATTCATTAAGTATAACTCCAGGTATACATGTGTAGGTACACAGGCGTTCATTCAGCAAGTAAGTATAGCTCCAGGTATACACAAATAGGTGCACAGGTGTTAATAAGAAAGTATAGCTCCAGGTATACACGAGTAGGTGCACAGGTGTTTACTCAGTAAGTATAGCTCCAGGTATACACGTGGAGTTGCACAGGTGTTTACTCAGTAAGTATAGCTCCAGGTATACACGTGGAGTTGCACAGGTGTTTACTCATTAAATAAGCATAGCTCCAGGTATGCACGAGCAGTTGCAAAGGCATAGACAGGGTACTCCCGGTACAGGCTCTCTCGGTACATAGCAGCATGCACGTGGAGAGTCTAGGATATGTCCAAAAGCCTGGCAGCGAGATTATCCCTCCCTCTCCTCCTCCCTCTCCCCTCCCTTGACCCGGGTGGCAGGATAGTAACGCACACACGCACACACACACCCTACCATAACGGACAAGTCTCATACCCACACATACCCACAGTTCACACTCTTCTTGTACCTCCCCTACCTCTCTTTCCCTCCCTCCCTCTCTCTTTCCCTCCCTTCCTCCTCCTATACTTCCTCCATCTTCCCCCCACCTCCCCTCCCTTCCTCCTTACTTTCCTCCCCTACCATTCTCTTTTCCTGGCTCCCTCTCTCTTTCCCTCCCTCCTCCTGCTCCTCCTCCTCCTATACCTCCATCTTCCCCCCTCTCCTCCCTTCCTCCCTTCCTACCTCTCCCATTCCCTCCCTCCCTCTCTCTTTCCCTCCATTCCCCCCCTGCTCCTCCTTCTCCTATACCTCCTCCATCTTCCCGCCACCTCCCCTCCCTTCATCCCTACCTACTTCCCCTACCCCTCTCTTTCCCTCCCTCCCTTCCTCCTCCTGCTCCTCCTCCTCCTATACCTCCTCCATCTTCCCCCCACCTCCCCTCCCTTCATCCTTACCTACATCCCCTACCCCTCTCTTTCCCTCCTTCCCTCTCTCTTTCCCTCCCTTCCTCCTGCTCCTCCTCCTATACCTCCTCCATCATCTCCCCACCTACCCCTCCCCTACCTATCTCTTTCCCCCTTCCTCCCTGGTCCTCCTCCTATGCCTCCTAGACCTGAAAGAACACTACCCAACCCACACGCCCCACACACTCTAACACTCCCCTCCCCCCTCTCTCTCTCCCCCTCTCTCTCTAACTCACACTCAGCCACACTATCTCTATCTTCCTCTTTCTAACCCTCTAGCTCACACTCAAACACACTCTCTGTCCCTCTCTATCATCCTCCTCCTATACCTCCTCCATCTCCCCCCTCACCTCCTCTTCTTTCTCCTCCTCCCTCTCCCCTCGCCTCAGAGGCCTGCAAGCACAATAAAGGCTGATCTTCCCCAACTCACATGCTCCTCACACTCTGACTCTCCCTTTCCCCCTCTCTCTCTAACTCACACTCAACCACACTCCCTGTCTCTCTTTATCCCACTTTCTCTCCCTCTTCATCTTCCTTCTCATCCTCCCTACTCCTTCTACTCCCCTCCCTCCCATTGTTCTTCTCCCTGTTCCCCTTAGTCTTCCCCCCATCTCTCTTCCCTCTGCTACTGTTCCCCATCCAGCTCACTATCCTTTTCCCCTCCCTGTCTCCTCCTCCCTTCTCCCCACAACAAACACCCCCCTCCCCCACAACAAACACCCCCCTCCACAGCACCCTTGGCATAAGCTCTTCTGTGAAAAAAAAAAAACATGGGACACCAAAAGCCTGGACGGTGAACCAGAGGAATGGTGGATGAAGCGAGTGGTGGACCTGGGAGAGAGGACTGGGAGGCAGAGTGGGGGAGGAGGCTTGAAGAGATCAGCAAGAAAATGGAAGAGAAAATAGCTGAGGAGAGCAGGAAATGGGAATTACAAATCACAGTAGCTGAAGCTAAGATACAGAGCTTAGTAGAAGAACTAAAGAGTCTGAAACAGCCTAAAGAACCAAAAGACAGTACAGCCATGACACCAAGAGCTACTACATCAGTCACTGATGAGGGGACAGTAGGGGACAAAGGAGATTTACTGTATGCGATGACCCCATCGAACCCAAGGGAGGCCCGGGAAAAGGCTGGGAGAACAGCAAGAACTAATGAGGGGACTAAAGTCAATGAAGGAGCTAAACTATACACAGAGGCTCTGACACACAACTGCCATGACCAGGAGCAAATAAGCAGAGGGACACCAGATTGGGAAGAGACAGTAAGAAGCAACGCATCAATGGCAGGAACTAATTTGAATCAGAGGATGCTCAGGGAAGCGCAGTGAGAGGATGAAAGGGAGAGGGCCATTTTTGTCTATGGGCTCCAAGAAGTAGGTGGGGAAACTTACGAGTCAAGGATACAGGAGAAAAAAAAAACGATTGAAAGCATCATAAAAGCAATAGGAGAGGACGACATGACTCAGCTGACAAATTTTTCAGAAAATTGGGTGGTTTGTGAGGGGAAAAAAGAGCCCAGTCAAAGTGATTTTTAAGGCAGAGTCAGCTCGAAAGCGGATCCTGCAGGAGAAAGCACGCCTAAGGGACAATCAGGTGTTCCGAAGTGTGTACCTCGACCAAGACAGAACACAAGAAGAAAGGATGACACTGAAAGGGAGGGTGCAACATCACAAGGAGGAATGGGAGGCAAGGAAGGTAGAGAGCAGGAGAAATCAGGCCCAGGTGGAAGAACAAACACAACCCTCTCCAGTACCACCCACAGAAGGAACACAACCATGGCAATCCCAAAGCAATCAAACGACCTAACCCAAAACCCACTCACTGTACCCTCTGCTCCCATCCCCCTCAGCACAAACCCCACCCCCACAGAAGCCCACAGTAACCCACACATCCCCCTCTGCTTAAACCCCAGCCCCACAGTAACCCTCAGTAACCCATACATCCCCCTCAGCTCAAACCCCACCCCCACAGAAACCCACAATAACCCACATAATGTACCCTCTCCCCCCATCCCCCTCACCACAAACCCCACCCTCACAGTAACCCACAGCAACTTACACACTGTACCCTCTATCCCCATCCCCCTCACCACAACCCCCTCCCCCATTGTAACCCCCATATGCCTTCTTCCCCCATCCCCCTCACCACCACCCCCATCCCCCTCACCACCACCCCCACCCCCACTGAAACCCCCCATAGGCCCTCTGCCCACTCCTCACACCACAGACCCCACCCCCCACACCAACCCCCTATAGGCCCCTGCTCCCCCTAACCCACCTCTCTCCCCAGACCACAGCTATTGAAAAGAAGTTGAAGGTTTGGTACATGAACACGGATGGAATAACAAATAAATGTGAGGAGTGGCACGAATGAATCAAGGAATTGTCCCCAGACATCGTAGCAGTTACAGAAACGAAACTCACTGGGATAATAACAGATGCAATCTTCCCACCCGGATATCAGATCCTGAGGAAGGATAGAAGGAGCAGGGGGGGGAGGAGGGGTTGCATTACTAATAAAAAACCAGTGGGGTTATCAAGAAATGGAAGATATGGACGAGATTGGAGAAAGGGATTACATAATATGTACAGTTCAGTCAGGGGAAAACAAGGTAGTCATTGCAGTTATGTATAACCCACCACAGAACTGCAGGAGGCCAAGAGAGGAATATGATGAATGCAACAGAGCAATGGTGGACACTCTAGCTGAGGTGGTAAGAAGGGCCCACTCAAGTAGAGCGAAGTTACTGGTCATGGGCTACTTCGAAAACCTGGAGCCACATGGGGATCCCAAAACATGGAGAGCCAAGATGATGGATGTGGCGCTGGCAAATCTCATGTACCAACATGTTAGGGATACTACCAGAGAGAGAGGAGAGGAGGAACCAGCAAAGACTTGACCTCGTGTTCACCCTGAGTAGCTCAGACATTGAGCACATCACATATGAAAGGCCCCTTGTAGCTAGTGGCCACGTAGTTATGAGCTTTGAATACATCGTGGAGCTAAAAGTGGAGAGGGTAACAGGAGTAGAAAGGGAAAAGCTAAACTATAAAAGGGGGGACTACACAGGAATGAGGACTTTCCTGCAGGAGATTCAGTGGGAACAGGAGTTGGTAGGAAAATCAGTAAACGAAATGATGGGCTTTGTAACAACAAAATGCAACGAGGCAGAGGAAAGGCTTGTTCCCAAGGGCAACAGAAATAATGGGAAGGACAGAACGAGCCCTTGGATTACCCAGAGGTGCAGGGGGGCAAAAACTAAGTGCTCTAGAGAATGGAAAAAGTACAGAAGGCAAAGGACTCAGGAAAATAAAGAGATTAGTCGACGAGCCAGAAACGAGTATGCACAGATAAGAAGGGAGGCGCAGCGGCAGTATGAAAATGACATAGCATCGAAAGTCAAGTCTGACCCGAAACTACTCTACAGCCACATCAGAAGGAAGACAACAGTCAAGGACCAGGTAATCAGGCTGAGGAAAGGTGGGGAGCTCACAAGAAACGACCAGGAGGTATATGAGGAGCTCAACATGAGATTTCAGGAAGTATTTACAGTGGAGGCTGAAGGGACAACGGGAAGACAAAACAGTGGCATACAGCAACAAGGAATATTCCAACAAGTGTTGAATGAATTACACACAACTGAGGAGGAAGTGGAGAAGCTCCTAAGTGACCTTGATACCTCAAAGTCGGTGGGACTGTACAATATCTCTCTGTGGGTCCTTAGAGAGGGAGCAGGGACACTACGTGTGCCACTAACCAAAATCTTCAACACTTCCCTTGAAACTGGGCAACTACCTGAAGTATGGAAGAAGGCAAATGTAGTCCCCATCTTTAAGAAGGGAGACAGAAATGAAGCACTAAATTATAGACCAGTGTCACTGACATGTATAGTATGCAAAGTCTTGGTAAAGATTATCAGGAGAAGAGTGGTGGAGCACCTGGAGCAGAACAAGATTATAAACGACAGACAGCACAGATTCATGGAAGGCAAATCCTGTGCCACAAACCTACTAGAGTTTTATGACAAGGTAACTGAAGTAAAAAATGAGAGGGAGGGGTGGGTTGATTGCATTTTCTTTGACTGCTAGAAGGCCTTCGACACAGTTCCTCACAAGAGATTAGTACAGAAGCTAGAGGAACAGGCACATATAACAGGAAGGGCACTGCAATGGATCAGAGAATACCTAACAGGGAGGCAACAGCGAGTCATGGTCGGTGATGAGGTATCACAGTGGGCGCCAGTGACGAGCGGGGTCCCACAGGGGTCAGTCCTGGGATCAGTGCTATTCTTGGTATATGTGAATGACATGACGGAAGGGATAGACTCAGAAGTGTCCCTGTTTGCAGATGACGTGAAATTAATGAGGAGAATTAAATCAGATGCGGACCAAATGGGTCTACAAAGAAACCTGGACAGGCTGGATGAGTGGTCCAGAAACTGGCTCCTAGAATTTAACCCCGCAAAATGCAAAGTCATGAAGATCGGAGGAGGGCACAGAAGACCGCAGACAGAGTATAGGCTAGGTGGCCAAAGGCTGCAAACCTCACTCAAGGAGAAAGACCTAAGAGTGAGTATAATACCGAGTACATCGCCAGAAGCACACATTAACCATATAACTACTGCAGCATATGGGCACTTGGCAAACCTGAGAATAGCGTTCCGGTACCTCAGTAAGGAATCGTTCAAGGCTTTATACACTGTGTACGTCAGGCCCATACTGGAGTATGCAGCACCAGTTTGGAACCCCCACCTAGTCAAACACGTCAAGAAATTAGAGAAAGTGTTAAGGTTTGCAACAAGGCTAGTTCCAGAGCTAAGGGGAATGTCCTATGACTAAAGGTTAAGGGAAATCGGTCTGACAACACTGGAGGACAGGAGGGTCAGGGGAGATATGATAACGACATACAAAATACTGCGTGGAATTGAGAAGGTGGACAGAGACAGGATGTTCCAGAGATGGGACACAGAAACAAGGGGTCACAATTGGAAGCTGAAGACTCAGATGAGTCAAAGGGATGTTAGGAAGTATTTCTTCAGTCATAGAGTAGTTGGGAAGTGGAATAGTCTGGCAAGCGATGTAGTGGATGCTGGAACTATACATAGTTTTAAGACGAGGTATGATAAAGCTCATGGAGCAGGGGGAGAGAGAACCTAGTAGCGGTCGGTGAAGAGGCGGGGCCAGGAGCTGAATCTCGACCCCTGCAACCACACACACACACACACACACACACACACGATACTGTAGGGGAATTCGTCAGGTAGGACTCTGCTGTCGCAAAAAAGCTTGGCTTCAGTGGGGTAAAGCCAGGCTGCTTTTACTCTCGCTGCCTCACCTGAATTTGGCAGCTCCCTCATAGACATTTCCTGTCTCTTACTCGGAGTTGTCTGTCCATCAATCTTGATGGACTGACCACATCGACTCAAGGTTGAGGGACTGATTACCTCATTCTCCTCCTTACTCGGAGTTGCTTGAACACATCCCTCAGTCTGTATGTGTGTGTGTGTGTGTTCTCACCCATACGTGGTCGCACAGATCAAGTCACAGCCCCTGGCGTTGGCGTCATCGCTGGTCGTTACTGGGTTCACACTCTCCTCGCTTCGAGAACCTTGTCGTACCTCTTAAAGCTATGTATGCATCCTGTCTCTACCATATCACTCTCCAGATCACTCCACTTTCTGACTACTCTTAGACTGAAGAAATACTTCCTAACGTCCCTGTGACTCATCCGGGTTTTCAGCTTACTGCTGTGCCCTTCTGTTCCCGTTTCTTATCTCTCACACAATCTGTGAGTATTCGCCCTATCAGTTCCTTTCAATATTTTGTATGTTGCCATAATATCACCCCTAGTCCTATGTCCTTCAGTGGTATCCGGTTGAGTTCTCATAACCTCGCCTCATAGGACATAACCCTTACCTCCAGGACTAGACTCGTTGTAACCCTCTGAACTTTCTCTAATTTCAAGACGTGTTTGACCAGATATGGGTTCAGTACTGGTGCTGCATACTCCAATATGGGCCCGACATACACTGAATACAGTGTCGAGAAAGACTCTCTAAGATTTCCATAAGCTAGTCTTTTATTTGCCAGACGAGCATTTAGTATAGCAGTTATTTTGTAGATGTGTGCCTCAGGTGACATGCTCGGTGCAATACTCACGCAAAGGTTCTTCTTCTTGAATGAGGTTTGTAGCCTTTGTCCCCCGAACCAGTACCCCATCTACGGACTTCTTTGTCCCTCCCCAAGCTTTATAATTTTGCACTTGCTGGGGTTGAACTCCAGCAGCCACTTATCAGACCAGACCTGCTACCTGTCCAGATCCATTAGTAGCCTTTCCTGGTCCACGTCTGCTTGTATTATCCTTATTAGTTTCACGTTATCTGCGAGAAGGGATATTTATGGCTATCCCTTCCGTCGTGGCATGTGTGTGTGTGTGTGTGTGTGTGTGTGTGTGTCTGTGTGTGTGTGTGTGTGTGTGTGTGTGTGTGTATGTGTGTGTGTGTGTGTGTGTGTGTGTGTGTACTCACCTATTTGTACTCACCTATTTGTGGTTGCAGGGGTCGAGTCATAGCTCCTGGCCCCGCCTCTTCACTGATTGCTACTAGGTCCTCTCTCTCCCTGCTCCATGAGCTTTATCATACCTCGCCTTAAAACTATGTATGGTTCCCGCCTCCACTACTTCACTTTCTAGACTATTCCACGACTTGACTACTCTATGACTGAAGAAATACTTCCTAACATCCCTTTGATTCATCTGAGTCTTCAACTTCCAATTGTGACCTCTTGTGTATGTGTCCCATCTCTGGAACATCCTGTCTTTGTCCACCGTGTCTATTCCGCGCAGTATTTTATATGTCGTTATCATGTCTCCCCTGACCCTCCTGGCCTCCAGTGTCGTCAGGCCGATTTCCCTCAACCTTTCTTCGTACGACAATCCCCGTAGCTCTGGGACTAGTCTTGTTGCAAACCTTTGCACTTTCTCTAATTTCTTGACGTGCTTGACTAGGTGTGGATTCCAAACTGGTGCTGCATACTCCAGTATGGGCCTGACGTAAATGGTATACAGTGTCTTGAACGACTCCTTATTGAGGTATCGGAACGCTATCCGTAGGTTTGCCAGGCGCCCGTATGCTGCAGCAGTTATCTGATTTATGTGCGCCTCAGGAGATATGCTCGGTGTTATACTCACCCCCAGATCTTTTTCCTTGAGTGAGGTTTGCAGTCTTTGGCCATCTAAATTATATTGTGTCTGCGGTCTTCTTTGCCCTTCCCCAACCTTCATGACTTTGCATTTGGCAGGGTTAAACTCAAGGAGCCAGTTTCTGGACCAGGCTTGTAGCCTGTCCAGGTCTCTTTGTAGTCCTGCCTGATCCTCATCCGATTTGATTCTTCTCATTAACTTCACATCATCTGCAAACAAGGACACTTCTGAGTCTATCCCTTCCGTTATGTCGTTCACATATACCAAGAACAGCACAGGTCCTAGGACTGACCCCTGTGGAACCCCGCTTGTCACAAGCGCCCACTCTGACACCTCGTCACGTACCATGACTCGTTGTTGCCTCCCTGTCAGGTATTCTCTGATCCATTGCAGTACCTTTCCTGTTATGTGTGCCTGATCTTCTAGCTTTTTCAGTAACCTCTTGTGAGGAACTGTGTCGAAGGCCTTTTTGCAGTCCAAAAAAATGCAGTCGATCCATCCCTCTCTCTCTTGTCTTACTTCTGTCACCTTGTCATAAAACTCTAGTAGGTTTGTGACACAGGATTTTCCTTCCCTGAAACCATGCTGGTTGTCAATTATACACTTGTTTCTTTCCAGGTGCTCCACCACTCTCCTCCTGATTATCTTCTCCATGACCTTGCATACTATACACGTTAGTGATACAGGTCTGTAGTTTAGTGCCTCATGTCTGTCTCCCTTTTTAAAAATTGGGACTACATTTGCCATCTTCCATACCTCAGGGAGTTGCCCAGTTTCAAATGATGTGTTGAAGATCTTTGTTAATGGCACACACAATATCTCTGCTCCCTCTTTAAGGACCCACGGAGAGATGTTGTCTGGTCCCACCGCCTTTGAGGTGTCAAGTTCGCATAGCAGCTTCTTCACTTCCTCCTTGGTTATATGTACCTCATCCAGCACTTGCTGGTGTACCCCCCTGTTCTGATTTCCTGGAGTCCTACTGGTTTCCACTGTAAATACTTCTTTAAATCTCGTGTTGAGCTCCTGACATACCTCTCGGTCGTTTCTTGTGAATTCCCCATCACCCTTCCTCAGTCTGATTACCTGGTCCTTGACTGTTGTTTTCCTCCTGATGTGGCTGTACAACAGCTTCGGGTCAGTCTTGACTTTCGATGCTATGTCATTTTCATATTGTCGCTGAGCCTCCCTTCTTATCTGTGCATATTCATTTCTGGCTCTTCGGCTAATCTCTTTATTTTCCTGAGTTCTCTGTCTTCTGTACCTTTTCCATTCTCTAGTACACCTAGTTTTTGCCTCCCTACACCTTTGGGTGAACCAAGGACTCGTTCTGTTCTTCCCATTATTTCTGTTTCCCTTGGGAACAAACCTCTCCTCTGCCTCCTTGCATTTTGTTGCCACATAGTCCATCATTTCTTGTACTGGTTTTCCTGTCAGTTCCCTCTCCCACTGAATGTTTTGAAGGAAGTTCCTCATGCCTGAGTAGTTTCCCCTTTTGTAGTTTGGTTTTTCCCACCCTATTCCTGCTACTCTCTCCACTTGGAGCTCAACTATGTAGTCGAAGCACAGAACCACATGATCACTAGCTCCCAGGGGCCTTTCATACAAGATATCCTCGATGTCTGAACTACTCAAGGTGAATACAAGGTCCAGTCTTGCTGGTTCATCTTCTCCTCTCTCTCTGGTAGTGTCTCTAACATGTTGATGCATGAGGTTTTCCAGTACTACATCCATCATCTTGGCTCTCCATGTTTCGGAACCCCCATGGGGCTCCAGGTTTTCCCAGTCAATCTCCTTGTGATTGAAATCACCCATAACTAGTAACTTTGCTCCCCCCACATGTGCTCTCCTGGCCACCTCGGCTAGTGTGTCGACCATGGCTCTGTTGCTCTCATCGTATTCTTCTCTTGGTCTCCTGCAGTTCTGTGGTGGGTTGTACATTACTGCAATTATCACCTTATGTCCCTCAGACTGGATTGTTCCTACTAAGTAGTCCCTTTCACCCGTGCCATCCATTCCTTCCATTTTCTCAAAACCCCACTGGCTTTTAATGAGCAGTGCAACTCCTCCTCCCCCTCTCCTCCCTCTGTCTTTCCTGAGGATTTGATATCCGGGTGGAAAGATTGAATCTGTTATTATTCTGGTGAGTTTTGTTTCTGCGAGTGCTATTATGTCTGGGGATGTCTCCTTGATTCTTTCATGCCACTCCTCATACTTATTTGTTATTCCATCTGCATTTGTATACCATACCTTCAACTTCTTTTCTAAGACTGTGGTCTGGGAGGTGTATTGGGGTTGGGGAATTGGGAGACCTGATAAGGAACTATGGGTGGTTGCTGTGGGGGTGGAGTTTGTAATGTAGTGGGTGGGGGCATTGGATATGACATGGGTGTTTTGGTTTAGAGTGTTTGGCTGCACTGGGGTTGACCTGGTTGGGAGGCTTCTATAGGAAGCTGTGAGGGAGGTTGTATTTGATCTTCTTCCTGTGTCTGGGATCTCCTGTCTATCTTCTCCATCCCCTCTCTTTCCTCCTTTCGCCTTTGTATCATCTCTCTCAGTTTCCGCCTTTCGTCTTGTGTTCTGTCGCGGTCGAGATACACCTTCCTGTATTCCGGCATGTCCCTTAATCGTGCTTTCTCCCACAGTATCCTGTTCCGAGTCGATTCTGCCTTGAAGGTCACTTTCACTGGCCGGGTTCTTTTTTTTACAAACCCCCCTATTCTCCGAAAATTTTCCAGCTGGGTCATGTCGTCTTCTCCGATTACTTTCATGATGCTTTCAATTGCTTTTTTTTCCCCTTGTTTTCTTGCTTCATATGTTTCCCCTTCAACTTCCTGTAGCCCATACACAAAGACTGACCTCACCCTTTCATTCTCCCACTGCATATCCCTGTGTATCCCCTCATTCAATTTGATTTCCTCCATTGCAGCTTTCCTTTCTTCAGTTTCACTAGCTACTGTACATGGGCTCAGTGGCCTGTCATTTTCCCTTCTCGGCTTTCCCTGGGCTCTGTTGTGGTCTTTTAGGGCCTCCACATATAGCTTAGCTCTTTCATTTACTACAGTCTCCACTGATAGAGCTTCTACATGCAGTTTTGCTCCTTCTGTCCCTACAGTCCCCTTATTTGTGGCTGAGGTAGCGGTCTCTGTTGTCAATCCCAAAATGTTATTTAGTTCTTTAGTCTGTTTCAGATTTTCCAGTTCCTCTTCTAAACTCTGTATCCTGGCCTCTGCTGCTTTGACTTTCACCTCCCACTTCCTGCTTTCCATGTCTATCCTCTCTTCCATTCTCATGCTAAGTTCTTCTAGTTTCTTTTCCCATTCTTGTTCCCTTTTTGTGAGCTCTGCTGCC
>NC_091294.1:9278200-9325700 GCF_038502225.1 Cherax quadricarinatus | reverse complement strand
TTATTACATATTCCATCATCGCATTTACTGACTTCTCTGTCCCACTGAACCCCGAGCAGGAAATTCTTCATCCCTGTGTAGTCCCCTTTCTTGTAGTTTGGCTTCGTTCGTCCTGCCCTTCCTGCTTCCCTCTCCACTTGTAACTCTACTATGTATTCGAAGCTCAGAAACACGTGGTCACTGGCCCCGACGGGTCTTTCATATGTGATATCCTCAATATCTGCCCTACTCAAGGAGGATACTAGGTTCAATCTTGCTGGTTTATCCTCTCCTCTCTCTCTGGTAGTGTCCCTTACGTGTTGGTACATGAGGTTTTCCAGTACCACCTCCATCATCTTAGCCCTCCACGTTTCTGGGCCCCCATTTGGGTCCAAGTTCTCCCAGTCAATTTCTTTGTAATTGAAGTCACCCACAATCAGTAGCTTTGCCCTGCTTGTTTGAGCCCTTCTGGCGACTTCAGCCAGTGTGTCAACCATCACTCTGTTACTCTCATCGCATTCTTGCCTTGGCCTCCTGCTGTTCTGTGGTGGGTTATACATCACCGCAATTACCATCTTGGGGCCTCCAGACTGAAGTGTTCCTATTATGTAGTCTCTTGCTTCTCCTGTCTCCTCCAGTGTGTGTGTGTGTGTGTGTGTGTGTGTGTGTGTGTGTGTGTGTGTGTGTGTGTGTGTGTGTGTGTGTGTGTGTGTGTGTGTGTGTGTGTGTGTGTGTGTGTGTGTGTATGTGTGTGTGTGCGTGTGTACTTGCCGCGTCGTGCATGCTGAGAAGGGAAGGGGGGTTGATGGGTATTATTGGTCTGTGGCCCCATGGGTCCTGTCATACCTGCCCTTCAGACTGCGTAATGAGCTGATCTCTACCGCTACCTAATGTCCATGCATATAACAGCCTGAGACTATGAGGAGTATTTTCTTTCATACGTCGTTGTGGCTCATCTGTGTCTCACCCGTGGCCCACCTGTGTCTGACCTGTGGCTCATCTGTGGCTCACCTGTGGCTCACCCGAGGCCCACCTGAGTCTGACCTGTGGCTCATCTGTGGCTCACCTGTGGCTCACCTGTGTCTGACCTGTGGCTCATCTGTGGCTCACCTGTGTCTCACCCGTGGCCCACCTGAGTCTGACCTGTGGCTCATCTGTGGCTCACCTGTGGTTCACCCGTGGCCCACCTGTGTCTAACCTGTGGCTCATCTGTGGCTCACCTGTGGCTCACCTGTGGCTCACCTGTGGCTCACCTGTGTCTCACCCGTGGCCCACCTGTGTTTCACCTGTGGCTCATCTGTGGCTCACCTGTGGCTCACCTGTGTCTCATCTGTGGCTAATCTGTGGCTCACCTGTAGCTCACTTGTGGCTCACCTGTGTCTGACCTGTGGCTCATCTGTGGCCCTCCTGTGTCTGACTTGTGGCTCATCTGTGGATCACCTGTGACTCACCTGTGCCTCATCTGTGGCTCACCTGTGGCTCACCTGTGTCTCATCTGTGTCTCATCTGTGGCTCACCTGTGGCTCACATGTGGCTCACTTGTGACCCACCTGTGTCTGACCTGTGGCTCATCTGTGGCTCACCTGTGGCTCACCTGTGTCTTATCTGTGGCTCATCTGTGGCTCACCTGTGGCTCACCTGTGTCTCACTTGTGGCCCACCTGTGTCTGACATGTGGCTCATCTGTGGCTCACCTGTGGCTCACCTGTGGCTCACCTGTGTCTCATCTGTGGCTCACCCGTGTCTTCAGCTTCCATCAGATTGATCCTAGCTCTCCCGTGTCTCTCACTGCAGAACCATCTGGCTAAAGATTGGTGTGATCTCCCTCCCAGGTGGTACTGTTTCCTTGGCCTCCTACCCAGGTGGTACTCTTCCCCTGGCCTCCCTCCCAGGTGGTACTCTTCCCCTGGCCTCCCTCCCAGGTGGTACTCTTCCCCTGGCCTCCCTCCCAGGTGGTACTCTTCCCCTGGCCTCCCTCCCAGGTGGTACTCTTCCCCTGGCCTCCCTCCCAGGTGGTACTCTTCCCCTGGCCTCCCTCCCAGGTGGTACTCTTCCCCTGGCCTCCCTCCCAGGTGGTACTCTTCCCCTGGCCTCCCTCCCAGGTGGTACTCTTCCCCTGGCCTCCCTCCCAGGTGGTACTCTTCCCCTGGCCTCCCTCCCAGGTGGTACTCTTCCCCTGGCCTCCCTCCCAGGTGGTACTCTTCCCCTGGCCTCCCTCCCAGGTGGTACTCTTCCCCTGGCCTCCCTCCCAGGTGGTACTCTTCCAATGGCCTCCCTCCCAGGTGGTACTCTTCCCCTGGCCTCCCTCCCAGGTGGTACTCTTCCCCCTGGCCTCCCTCCCAGGTGGTACTCTTCCCCTGGCCTCCCTCCCAGGTGGTACTCTTCCCCTGGCCTCCCTCCCAGGTGGTACTCTTCCCCTGGCCTCCCCCAGGTGGTACTCTTCCCCTGGCCTCCCTCCCAGGTGGTACTCTTCCCCTGGCCTCCCTCCCAGGTGGTACTCTTCCCCTGGCCTCCCTCCCAGGTGGTACTCTTCCCCTGGCCTCCCTCCCAGGTGGTACTCTTCCCCTGGCCTCCCTCCCAGGTGGTACTCTTCCCCTGGCCTCCCTCCCAGGTGGTACTCTTCCCCTGGCCTCCCTCCCAGGTGGTACTCTTCCCCTGGCCTCCCTCCCAGGTGGTACTCTTCCCCTGGCCTCCCTCCCAGGTGGTACTCTTCCCCTGGCCTCCCTCCCAGGTGGTACTCTTCCCCTGGCCTCGCTCCCAGGTGGTACTCTTCCCCTGGCCTCCCTCCCAGGTGGTACTCTTCCCCTGGCCTCCCTCCCAGGTGGTACTCTTCCCCTGGCCTCCCTCCCAGGTGGTACTCTTCCCCTGGCCTCCCTCCCAGGTGGTACTCTTCCCCTGGCCTCCCTCCCAGGTGGTACTCTTCCCATGGCCTCCCTCCCATGTGGTACTCTTCCCCTGGCCTCCCTCCCAGGTGGTACTCTTCCCCTGGCCTCCCTCCCAGGTGGTACTCTTCCCCTGGCCTCTCTCCCAGGTGGTACTCTTCCCCTGGCCTCCCTCCCAGGTGGTACTCTTCCCCTGGCCTCCCTCCCAGGTGGTACTCTTCCCCTGGCCTCCCTCCCAGGTGGCACTCTTCCCCTGGCCTCCCTCCCAGGTGGTACTCTTCCCCTGGCCTCCCTCCCAGGTGGTACTCTTCCCCTGGCCTCCCTCCAGGTGGTACTCTTCCCCTGGCCTCCCTCCCATGTGGTACTCTTCCCCTGGCCTCCCTCCCAGGTGGTACTCTTCCCCTGGCCTCCCTCCCAGGTGGTACTCTTCCCCCTGGCCTCCCTCCCAGGTGGTACTCTTCCCTTGGCCTCCCTCCCAGGTGGTACTCTTCCCCTGGCCTCCCTCCCAGGTGGTACTCTTCCCCTGGCCTCCTTCCCAGGTGGTACTCTTCCCCTGGCCTCCCTCCCAGGTGGCACTCTTCCCCTGGCCTCCCTCCCAGGTGGCACTCTTCCCCTGGCCTCCCTCCCAGGTGGTACTCTTCCCCTGGCCTCCCTCCCAGGTGGTACTCTTCCCCTGGCCTCCCTCCCAGGTGGTACTCTTCCAATGGCCTCCCTCCCAGGTGGTACTCTTCCCCTGGCCTCCCTCCCAGGTGGCACTCTTCCCCTGGCCTCCCTCCCAGGTGGTACTCTTCCCCTGGCCTCCCTCCCAGGTGGTACTCTTCCCCTGGCCTCCCTCCCAGGTGGTACTCTTCCCCTGGCCTCCCTCCCAGGTGGTACTCTTCCCCTGGCCTCCCTCCCAGGTGGTACTCTTCCCCTGGCCTCCCTCCCAGGTGGTACTCTTCCAATGGCCTCCCTCCCAGGTGGTACTCTTCCCCTGGCCTCCCTCCCAGGTGGTACTCTTCCCCTGGCCTCCCTCCCAGGTGGTACTCTTCCCCTGGCCTCCCTCCCAGGTGGTACTCTTCCCCTGGCCTCCCTCCCAGGTGGTACTCTTCCCCTGGCCTCCCTCCCAGGTGGTACTCTTCCCCTGGCCTCCCTCCCAGGTGGTACTCTTCCCCTGGCCTCCCTCCCAGGTGGTACTCTTCCCCTGGCCTCCCTCCCAGGTGGTACTCTTCCCCTGGCCTCCCTCCCAGGTGGTACTCTTCCCCTGGCCTCCCTCCCAGGTGGTACTCTTCCCCTGGCCTCCCTCCCAGGTGGTACTCTTCCCCTGGCCTCCCTCCCAGGTGGTACTCTTCCCCTGGCCTCCCTCCCAGGTGGTACTCTTCCCCTGGCCTCCCTCCCAGGTGGTACTCTTCCCCTGGCCTCCCTCCCAGGTGGCACTCTTCCCCTGGCCTCCCTCCCAGGTGGTACTCTTCCCCTGGCCTCCCTCCCAGGTGGTACTCTTCCCCTGGCCTCCCTCCCAGGTGGTACTCTTCCCCTGGCCTCCCTCCCAGGTGATACTCTTCCCCTGGCCTCCCTCCCAGGTGGTACTCTTCCCCTGGCCTCCCTCCCAGGTGGTACTCTTCCCCTGGCCTCCCTCCCAGGTGGTACTCTTCCCCTGGCCTCCCTCCCAGGTGGCACTCTTCCCCTGGCCTCCCTCCCAGGTGGTACTCTTCCCCTGGCCTCCCTCCCAGGTGATACTCTTCCCCTGGCCTCCCTCCCAGGTGGTACTCTTCCCCTGGCCTCCCTCCCAGGTGGCAATCTTCCCCTGGCCTCCCTCCCAGGTGGCACTCTTCCCCTGGCCTCCCTCCCAGGTGGCACCCTTCCCCTGGCCTCCCTCCCAGGTGGTACTCTTCCCCTGGCCTCCCTCCCAGGTGGCAATCTTCCCCTGGCCTCCCTCCCAGGTGGCACTCTTCCCCTGGCCTCCCTCCCAGGTGGCACTCTTCCCCTGGCCTCCCTCCCAGGTGGCACTCTTCCCCTGGCCTCCCTCCCAGGTGGCACTCTTCCCCTGGCCTCCCTCCCAGGTGGCACTCTTCCCCTGGTTTCCCTCCCAGGTGGCACTCTTCCCCTGGCCTCCCTCCCAGGTGGCACTCTTCCCCTGGCCTCCCTCCCAGGTGGCACTCTTCCCCTGGTTTCCCTCCCAGGTGGCACTCTTCCCCTGGCCTCCCTCCCAGGTGGCACTCTTCCCCTGGCCTCCCTCCCAGGTGGCACTCTTCCCCTGGCCTCTGGCTCTGTATTGAGCATTACATCAAGCGCGCTCAACGTGTAAATTTCTGCTGGGCAAGGAAGGATTGCTCCCTCCTCCATGTCTAACCCATCAGGCTGTTGGTGGTGGCACACAACATGTGATATCAGACGTCACACCAGCAGAACAAACACACTCACACAAGTCCAGCCACGCAACATGCATTACAAACAACAAGGCCTAACTGCAAGCACAAACAACCAGCTGGCACACAAGAGCCGAGGCTTGCGAGCAGCCTAGCACCACCTGAAGACGCAATTAAGCAGCTGGTGTAATTGTTCTACCGCTCGGAGTAAAACTTTCCGTAATTACCATTGTTGACAGGAAACACTCTTTCATTTCTTTCTTTCCTTCTTTCTCACAAGACAATTAGGATTTTTAAATCCTTGAGAAGAACCTTTGACTTCCCCTCCCCCTCCCCCTCCCCTCCTCCCCCTCCCCTCCTCCCCCTCCCCCTATCACCTCCCCCCCCTCCGCCGCCCCCCCTTCAAGAATATTCAATGTTATTTGTCATTTTCCTTGTTACTTTTTTCTCTGCATCATTTTTTTTTGTTTTCTCTTTTCTTGTGGCAAACTGAAGCAGCTAATGTTGTTGTTACAATGTTTATATTATCCATTTTGATTAAGAAGATTGTTGAAATAGACAAATAAATGTGTGAGAGAGAGGGAAGGAGAGCGGAGGGAAGGACAGCGGTGGGAAGGAGAGCGGAGGGAAGGACAGCGGTGGGAAGGAGAGCGGAGGGAAGGACAGCGGAGGGAAGGACAGCGGTGGGAAGGACAGCGGAGGGAAGGAGAGCGGAGGGAAGGAGAGCGGAGGGAAGGACAGCGGAGGGAAGGAGAGCGGAGGGAAGGAGAGCGGAGGGAAGGAGAGCGGAGGGAAGGAGAGCGGAGGGAAGGACAGCGGAGGGAAGGACAGCGGAGGGAAGGAGAGCGGAGGGAAGGACAGCGGACGGAAGGAGAGCGGAGGGAAGGACAGCGGAGGGAAGGACAGCGGAGGGAAGGACAGCGGAGGGAAGGAGAGCGGAGGGAAGGACAGCGGAGGGAAGGACAGCGGAGGGAAGGACAGCGGAGGGAAGGACAGCGGTGGGAAGGAGAGCGGAGGGAAGGACAGCGGTGGGAAGGAGAGAGCAGGGGAAGGGAAGGACAGCGGAGGGAAGGAGAGCGGAGGGAAGGAGAGCGGAGGGAAGGAGAGCGGAGGGAAGGACAGCGGAGGGAAGGAGAGCGGAGGGAAGGACAGCGGAGGGAAGGACAGCGGAGGGAAGGACAGCGGAGGGAAGGACAGCGGAGGGAAGGGCAGCGGAGGGAAGTAGAGAGGAGGGAAGGACAGCGGAGGGAAGAGAAGCGGAGGGAAGGACAGCGGAGGGCGGAAGGCCAGCGGAGGGAAGGACAGCGGAGGGAAGGACAGCGGAGGGAAGGACAGCGGATGGAAGGACAGCGGAGGGAAGGACAGCGGAGGGAAGGGCAGCGGAGGGAAGGACAGCGGAGGGAAGGACAGCGGAGGGAAGGACAGCAGAGGGAAGGACAGCGGAGGGAAGGACAGCAGAGGGAAGGGCAGCGGAGGGAAGGACAGCGGTGGGAGCGGAGGGAAGGACAGCGGAGCGGAAGGGCGGAGGGAAGGACAGCGGTGGGAAGGACAGCCGAGGGAAGGTCAGCGGAGGGAAGGACAGCAGCGAGGGAAGGACAGCGGAGGGAAGGACAGCGGTGGGAAGGACAGCGGTGGGAAGGACAGCGGTGGGAAGGACAGCGGAGGGAAGGACAGCGGTGGGAAGGACAGCGGAGGGAAGGACAGCGGTGGGAAGGACAGCGGAGGGAAGGACAGCGGTGGGAAGGAGAGCGGAGGGAAGGACAGCGGTGGGAAGGACAGCGGAGGGAAGGACAGCGGTGGGAAGGACAGCGGAGGGAAGGACAGCGGAGGGAAGGACAGCGGAGGGAAGGACAGCGGAGGGAAGGACAGCAGTGGGAAGGACAGCGGAGGGAAGGACAGCGGAGGGAAGGACAGCGGAGGGAAGGACAGCGGAGGTAAGGACAGCGGAGGGAAGGACAGCGGAGGGAAGGACAGCGTAGGGAAGGACAGCGGAGGGAAGGACAGCGGAGGGAAGGACAGCGGAAGGAAGGACAGCGGAGGGAAGGACAGCGGAGGGAAGGACAGCGGAGGGAAGGACAGCGGAGGGAAGGACAGCGGAAGGAAGGACAGCGGAGCAGCGGAGGGAAGGACAGCGGAGGGAAGGACAGCGGAGGGGAAGCGGAGGGAAGGACAGCGGAGGGAAGGAGCGGAGCGGGAGGGAAGGACAGCGGAGGACAGCGGAAGCGGAGGGAAGGACAGCGGAGGGAAGGAGCGGAGGGAAGGACAGCGGAGGGAAGGAGCGGAGGGAAGGACGCGGAGGGAAGGAGCGGAGCAGCGGAGGGAAGGACAGCGGAGGGAAGGACAGCAGCGGAGGGAAGGACAGTGGGGGGAAGGACAGCGGAAGGAAGGACAGCGGAGGGAAGGACAGCGGAGGGAAGGAAGCGGAGGGAAGGACAGCGGAGGGAAGGACAGCGGAGGGAAGGACAGCGGAGAGTAGGGCAGCGGAGGGAAGGACAGCGGAGGGAAGGACAGTGGAGGACAGCGGAGGGAAGGACAGCGGAGGGAAGGACAGCGGAGGGAAGGACAGCGGAGGGCGGAGGGAGGACAGCGGAGGGAAGGACAGCGGAGGGAAGGACAGCGGAAAGGACAGCGGAGGGAAGGACAGCGGAGGGAAGGGCAGCGGAGGGAAGGACAGCGGAGGGAAGGACAGCGGAGGGAAGGACAGCGGAGGGAAGGACGCGAGGGAAGGACAGCGGAGGGAAGGACAGCGGAGGGAAGCACAGCGGAGGGAAGGAGAGCGGAGGGAAGGACAGCGGAGGCGGAAAGGACAGCGGAGGGAAGGACAGCGGAGGGAAGGACAGCGGAGGGAAGGAGCGGAGGGAAGGACAGCGGAGGGAAGGACAGCGGAGGGAAGGACAGCGGAGGGAAGGACAGCGGAGGGAAGGACAGCGGAGGGAAGGGCGGAGGGAAGGACAGCGGAGGGAAGGACAGCGGAGGGAAGGACAGCGGAGGGAAGGACAGCGGAGGGAAAGGACAGCGGAGGGAAGGACAGCGGACGGAAGGACAGCGGAGGGAAGGACAGCGGAGGGAAGGGCAGCGGAGGACAGCGGAGGGAAGGACAGCGGAGGGAAGGACAGCGGAGGGAAGGACAGCGGAGGGAAGGACAGCGGAGGGAAGGACAGCGGAGGGAAGGACAGCGGAGGGAAGGACAGCGGAGGGAAGGACAGCGGAGGGAAGGACAGCGGAGGGAAGGACAGCGGAGGGAAGGACAGCGGAGGGAAGGACAGCGGAGGGAAGGACAGCGGAGGGAAGGACAGCGGAGGGAAGGACAGTGGAGGGAAGGACAGCGGAGGGAAGGACAGCGGAGGGAAGGACAGCGGAGGGAAGGACAGCGGAGGGAAGGACAGCGGAGGGAAGGAGCGGAGCGGGAGGGAAGGGAGCGGAGGGAAGGACAGCGGAGGGAAGGACAGCGGAGGGAAGGACAGCGGAGGGAAGGACAGCGGAGCGGAGGGAAGGACAGCGGAGGGAAGGACAGCGGAGGGAAGGACAGCGGAGGGAAGGACAGCGGAGGGAAGGACAGCGGAGGGAATGACAGCGGAGGGAAGGAAGCGGAGGGAAGGGCAGCGGAGGGAAGGACAGCGGAGGGAAGGAGCGGAGGGAAGGAGAGCGGAGGGAAGGACAGCGGAGGGAAGGACAGCGGAGGGAAGGAGAGCGGAGGGAAGGACAGCGGAGGGAAGGACAGCGGAGGGAAGGAGAGCGGAGGGAAGGAGAGCGGAGGGAAGGAGAGCGGAGGGAAGGAGAGCGGAGGGAAGGAGGGTAGGGCAGCGAAGGGAAGGACAGCGGAGGGAAGGACAGAGGAGGGAAGGACAGCGGAGCGGAGGGAAGGACAGCGGAGGGAAGGACAGCGGAGGGAAGGACAGCGGAGGGAAGGAGCAGCGGAGGGAAGGACAGCGGAGGGAAGGACAGCGGAGCGGAGGGAAGGACAGCGGAGGGAAGGACAGCGGAGGGAAGGACAGCGGAGGGAAGGAAGGACAGCGGAGGGAAGGACAGCGGAGGGAAGGACAGCGGAGGGAAGGACAGCGGAGGGAAGGACAGCGGAGGGAAGGACAGCGGAGGGAAGGACAGCGGAGGGAAGGACAGCGGAGGGAAGGACAGCGGAGGGAAGGACAGCGGAGGGAAGGACAGCGGAGGGAAGGGCAGCGGAGGGAAGGACAGCGGAGGGAAGGACAGCGGAGGGAAGGACAGCGGAGGGAAGGACAGCGGAGGGAAGGACAGCGGAGGGAAGGAGAGCGGAGGGAAGGACAGCGGAGGGAAGGACAGCGGAGGGAAGGACAGCGGAAGGAAGGACAGCGGAGGGAAGGGCAGCGGAGGGAAGGACAGCGGAGGGAAGGACAGCGGAGGGAAGGACAGCGGAGGGAAGGACAGCGGAGGGAAGGAGAGCGGAGGGAAGGGACAGCGGAGGGAAGGGACAGCGGAGGGAAGGGAGCGGAGGGAAGGACAGCGGAGGGAAGGGCAGCGGAGGGAAGGACAGCGGAGGGAAGGACAGCGGAGGGAAGGACAGCGGAGGGAAGGGCAGCGGAGGGAAGGACAGCGGAGGGAAGGGCAGCGGAGGGAAGGACAGCGGAGGGAAGGACAGCGGAGGGAAGGACAGCGGAGGGAAGGACAGCGGAGGGAAGGACAGCGGAGGGAAGGGCAGCGGAGGGAAGGGCAGCGGAGGGAAGGACAGCGGAGGGAAGGGCAGCGGAGGGAAGGAGAGCGGAGGGAAGGACAGCGGAGGGAAGGACAGCGGAGGGAAGGACAGCGGAGGGAAGGACAGCGGAGGGAAGGACAGCGGAGGGAAGGAGCAGCGGAGTGAAGGACAGCGGAGGGAAGGACAGCGGAGGGAAGGTCAGCGGAGGGAAGGACAGCGGAGGGAAGGACAGCGGAGGGAAGGACAGCGGAGGGAAGGACGGAGCGGAGGGAAGGAGCAGCGGAGGGAAGGACAGCGGAGGGAAGGGACAGCGGAGGGAAGGACGGAGGGAAGGACAGCGGAGGGAAGGACAGCGGAGGGAAGGACAGCGGAGGGAAGGCCAGCGGAGGGAAGGACAGCGGAGGGAAGGACAGCGGAGGGAAGGCCAGCGGAGGGAAGGACAGCGGAGGGAAGGAAAGCGGAGGGAAGGACAGCGGAGGGAAGGACAGCGGAGGGAAGGACAGCAGCGGAGGGAAGGACAGCGGAGGGAAGGGCGGAGCGGAGGGAAGGCCAGCGGAGGGAAGGACAGCGGAGGGAAGGACAGCGGAGGGAAGGACAGCGGAGGGAAGGACAGCGGAGGGAAGGACAGCGGAGGGAAGGACAGCGGAGGGAAGGACAGCGGAGGGAAGGACAGCGGAGGGAAGCACAGCGGAGGGAAGGACAGCGGACGGAAGGACAGCGGAGGGAAGGACAGCGGAGGGAAGGACAGCGGAGGGAAGGACAGCGGAGGGAGGACAGCGGAGGGAAGGACAGCGGAGGGAAGGACAGCGGAGGGGACAAGGACAGCGGAGGGAAGGGCAGCGGAGGGAAGGACAGCGGAGGGAAGGACAGCGGAGGGAAGGACAGCGGAGGGAAGGACAGCGGAGGGAAGGACAGCGGAGGGAAGGAGAGCGGAGGGAAGGACAGCGGAGGGAAGGACAGCGGAGGGAAGGACAGCGGAGGGAAGGACAGCGGAGGGAAGGACAGCGGAGGGAAGGACAGCGGAGGGAAGGACAGCGGAGGGAAGGACAGCGGAGGGAAGGGCAGCGGAGGGAAGGACAGCGGAGGGAAGGACAGCGGAGGGAAGGGCAGCGGAGGGAAGGACAGCGGAGGGAAGGACAGCGGAGGGAAGGACAGCGGAGGGAAGGGCAGCGGAGGGAAGGACAGCGGAGGGAAGGACAGCGGAGGGAAGGACAGCGGAGGGAAGGACAGCGGAGGGAAGGACAGCGGAGGGAAGGACAGCGGAGGGAAGGACAGCGGAGGGAAGGGCAGCGGAGGGAAGGACAGCGGAGGGAAGGGCAGCGGAGGGAAGGAGAGCGGAGGGAAGGAGAGCGGAGGGAAGGACAGCGGAGGGAAGGACAGCGGAGGGAAGGACAGCGGAGGGAAGGACAGCGGAGGGAAGGACAGCGGTGGGAAGGACAGCGGAGGGAAGGACAGCGGAGGGCGGAGGGAAGGAGGAAAGGACAGCGGAGGGAAGGACAGCGGAGGGAAGGACAGCGGAGGGAAGGACAGCAGCGGAGGGAAGGACAGGGAGGAAAGGACAGCGGTGGGAAGGACAGCGGTGGGAAGGACAGCGGAGGGAAGGACAGCGGTGGGAAGGACAGCGGAGGGAAGGACAGCGGTGGGAAGGACAGCGGTGGGAAGGATAGGGAGGAAAGGACAGCGGAGGAAAGGACAGCGGAGGGAAGGACAGCGGTGGGAAGGACAGCGGTGGGAAGGATAGCGGAGGGAAGGATAGCGGAGGGAAGGACAGCGGAGGAAAGGACAGCGGAGGGAAGGACAGCAGAGGGAAGGACAGCGGTGGGAAGGACAGCGGAGGACAGCGGAAAGGACAGCGGAGGAAAGGACAGCGGAGGTAAGGACAGCGGAGGTAAGGACAGCGGAGGGAAGGACAGCGGAGGGAAGGACAGCGGAGGGAAGGAAGGGACAGCGGAGGGAAGGACAGCGGAGGGAAGGACAGCGGAGGGAAGGACAGCGGAGGGAAGGACAGCGGAGGGAAGGACAGCGGAGGGAAGGACAGCGGAGGGAAGGACAGCGGAGGGAAGGTCAGCGGAGGGAAGGAGAGCGGAGGGAAGGACAGCAGCGAGGGAAGGACAGCGGAGGGAAGGACAGCGGAGGGAAGGACAGCGGAGGGTAGGGCAGGGGAGTGAAGGTAAGCGGAGGGAAGGACAGCGGAGGGAAGGACAGCGGAGGGAAGGCCAGCGGAGGGAAGGGCAGCAGGGAAGGACAGCGGAGGGAAGGACAGCGGAGGGAAGGACAGCGGAGGGAAGGACAGCGGAGGGAAGGACAGCGGAGGGAAGGACAGCGGAGGGAAGGACAGCGGAGGGAAGGACAGCGGAGGGAAGGACAGCGGAGGAAAGGACAGCGGAGGGAAGGACAGCGGAGGGAAGGACAGCGGTGGGAAGGACAGCGGAGGGAAGGACAGCGGAGGGAAGGACAGCGGAGGGAAGGACAGCGGAGGGAAGGACAGCGGAGGGAAGGACAGCGGAGGGAAGGACAGCGGAGGGAAGGACAGCGGAGGGAAGGACAGCGGAGGAAAGGACAGCGGAGGGAAGGAGGGAAGGACGGGAGGGGACAGCGGAGGGAAGGACAGCGGAGGGAAGGACAGGGAAGGACGCGGAGGGGACAGCGGAGGGAAGGACAGCGGAGGGAAGGACAGCGGAGGGAAGGACAGCGGAGGGAAGGACAGCGGAGGGAAGGACAGCGAAGGGAAGGACAGCGGAGGGACGGACAGCGGAGGGAAGGACAGCGGAGGAAGGACAGCGGAGGGAAGGACAGCGGAGGGAAGGACAGCGGAGGGAAGGACAGCAGCGGAGGGAAGGGCAGCGGAGGGAAGGACAGCGGAGGGAAGGACAGCGGAGGGAAGGACAGCGGAGGGAAGGACAGCGGAGGGAAGGACAGCGGAGGGAAGGACAGCGGAGGGAAGGACAGCGGAGGGAAGGACAGCGGAGGGAAGGACAGCGGAGGGAAGGACAGCGGAGGGAAGGACAGCGGAGGGAAGGACAGCGGATGGAAGGACAGCGGAGGGAAGGACAGCGGAGGGAAGGACAGCGGAGGGAAGGAGAGCGGAGGGAAGGACAGCGGAGGGAAGGACAGCGGAGGGAAGGACAGCGGAGGGAAGGACAGCGGAGGGAAGGACAGCGGTGGGAAGGACAGCGGAGGGAAGGACAGCGGAGGGAAGGACAGCGGAGGGAAGGACAGCGGAGGGAAGGACAGCGGAGGGAAGGACAGCGGAGGAAAGGACAGCGGAGGGAAGGACAGCGGAGGGAAGGACAGCGGAGGGAAGGACAGCGGAGGGAAGGACAGCGGAGGGAAGGACAGCGGAGGAAAGGACAAAAGGACAGCGGAGGGAAGGACAGTGGAGGGAAGGACAGCGGAGGGTAGGGCAGCGAAGGGAAGGACAGTGGAGGGAAGGACAGCGGAGGGTAGGGCAGCGAAGGGAAGGACAGCGGAGGGAAGGGCAGCGGAGGGAAGGGCAGCGGAGGGTAGGGCAGCGGAGGGAAGGACAGCGGAGGGAAGGGCAGCGGAGGGAAGGACAGCGGAGGGAAGGACAGCGGAGGGAAGGGCAGCGGAGGGAAGGGCAGCGGAGGGAAGGGCAGCGGAGGGAAGGGCAGCGGAGGGAAGGACAGCGGAAGGAAGGACAGCGGAGGGAAGGACAGCGGAGGGAAGGACAGCGGAGGGAAGGACAGCGGAGGGAAGGACAGCGGAGGGTAGGGCAGCAAAAGGAAGGGCAGCGGATGGAAGGGCAGCGGAGGGAAGGGCAGCAGAGGGAAGGGCAGCGGAGGGTAGGGCAGCGGAGGGTAGGGCAGCAAAAGGAAGGGCAGCGGAGGGAAGGACAGCAGAAGGAAGGGCAGCGGAGGGAAGGGCAGCAGAGGGAAGGACAGCGGAGGGAAGGACAGCGGAAGGAAGGACAGCGGAGGGAAGGGCAGCGGAGGGAAGGACAGCGGAAGGAAGGACAGCGGAGGGAAGGGCGGCGGAGGGAAGGACAGCGGAGGGAAGGACAGCGGAAGGAAGGACAGCGGAGGGAAGGGCGGCGGAGGGAAGGACAGCGGAATGAAGGGTAGTAGTACGGGAGACCCAAGACTTACAGTGCTTCACACTACTGCATCTTACAGTGCTTCAGACTACGGCGTCTTACAGTGCTTCAGACTATGGCGTTTTACAGTGCTTCACACTACTGCATCTTACAGTGCTTCAGACTACGGCGTCTTACAGTGCTTCAGACTATGGCGTTTTACAGTGCTTCAGACTATGGCGTTTTACAGTGCTTCGCACTACAGCGTCTTACAGTGCTTTACTCTACGGCGTCTTACAGTGCTTCAGACTATGGCGTTTTACAGTGCTTCAGACTATGGCGTTTTACAGTGCTTCGCACTACAGCGTCTTACAGTGCTTCACACTACTGCATCTTATAGTGCTTCAGACTACGGCGTCTTACAGTGCTTCACACTACTGCATCTTACAGTGCTTCAGACTACGGCGTCTTACAGTGCTTCACACTACGACGTCTTACAGTGCTTCACACTACAGCGTCTTACAGTGCTTCACACTACTGCATCTTACAGTGCTTCAGACTACGGCGTCTTACAGTGCTTCACACTACGACGTCTTACAGTGCTTCACACTACAGCGTCTTACAGTGCTTCACACTACTGCATCTTACAGTGCTTCAGACTACGGCGTCTTACAGTGCTTCACACTACAGCATCTTACAGTGCTTCACACTACGTTGTCTTACAGTGCTTCACACTACGGCATCTTACAGTGCTTCGCACTACAGCGTCTTACAGTGCTTCAGACTATGGCGTCTTACAGTGCTTCACACTACAGCGTCTTACAGTGCTTCAGACTATGGCGTCTACAGTGCTTCACACTACAGCGTCTTACAGTGCTTCAGACTATGGCGTCTTACAGTGCTTCGCACTACAGCGTCTTACAGTGCTTCAGACTACAGCGTCTTACAGTGCTTCACACTAAGGCGTCTTACAGTGCTTCACACTACAGCGTCTTACAGTGCTTCACACTACGACGACTTACAGTGCTTCGCACTACAGCGTCTTACAGTGCTTCACACTACTGCATCTTGCAGTGCTTCAGACTACGGCGTCTTACAGTGCTTCACACTACGGCGTCCTACAGTGCTTCACTCTATGGTGTCTTGCAGTGCTTCACACTACAGGATCTTACAGTGCTTCACACTACGTTGTCTTACAGTGCTTCGCACTACAGCGTCTTACAGTGCTTCAGGTTATGGCGTCTTACAGTGCTTCACACTAGGGTGTCTTACAGTGCTTCACACTATGGTGTCTTAAAGTGCTTCGCACTACAGCGTCTTACAGTGCTTCACACTACGACGTCTTACAGTGCTTCACACTATGGCGCCTTACAGTGCTTCACACTAGGGCGTCTTACAGTGCTTCTCACTATGGCGTCTTACAGTGCTTCACACTAGGGCGTCTTACAGTGCTTCTCACTATGGCGTCTTACAGTGCTTCACACTAGGGCGTCTTACAGTGCTTCACACTAGGGCGTCTTTCAGTGCTTCACACTAGGGCGTCTTACAGTGCTTCACACTAGGGCGTCTTACAGTGCTTCACACTAAGGCGTCTTACAGTGCTTCACACTAGGGCGTCTTACAGTGCTTCTCACTACGGCGTCTTACAGTGCTTCACACTACGACGTCTTACAGTGCTTCACACTACGGCGTCTTACAGTGCTTCACACTACAGCATCTTACAGTGTTTCACACTACGGCGTCTTACAGTACTTCACACTACGGCGTCTTACAATGCTTCACACTATGGCGTCTTACAGTGCTTCACACTACAGCATCTTACAGTGTTTCACACTACGGCGTCTTACAGTACTTCACACTATGGCGTCTTACAGTGCTTCACACTGCAGCGTCTTACAGTGCTTCAGACTACGGCGTCTAACAGTGCTTCACACTATGGCGTCTTACAGTGCTTCACACTGCAGCGTCTTACAGTGCTTCACACTGCAGCGTCTTACAGTGCTTCAGACTACGGCGTCTAACAGTGCTTCACACTACAGCATCTTACAGTGTTTCACACTACGGCGTCTTACAGTACTTCACACTACGGCGTCTTACAATGCTTCACACTATGGCGTCTTACAGTGTTTCACACTACAGCATCTTACAGTGTTTCACACTACTACGTCTTACAGTACTTCACACTATGGCGTCTTACAGTGCTTCACACTGCAGCGTCTTACAGTGCTTCAGACTACGGCGTCTAACAGTGCTTCACACTATGGCGTCTTACAGTGCTTCACACTGCAGCGTCTTACAGTGCTTCACACTGCAGCGTCTTACAGTGCTTCAGACTACGGCGTCTAACAGTGCTTCACACTGCAGCGTCTTACAGTGCTTCAGACTACGGCGTCTAACAGTGCTTCACACTACGGCGTTTTGTTAATGCAGCGATTTTGAATTATGTCTATTCTTCATATATTCAAACTTCCTTCAGCAAATATATTTACCACTCACTATAAGCTAAGGACGCAAATATTTTATGATAAGCAATATGTGTACTGTATATGCATTTTTTAGGCCTAGCTCTATTGCTCACTTAATATATGAAAGGGTAAACATACTATCATGCTTTCAAATTCCTTTGAAAGTGGAATAAGGCTATGTTTCACTTTATAGCGAATTTTGCTTTACAGCAGAAGCCCGGAAGCTAACCTGCTGTACAAGCGGGGCCCTCCTATACCAGGCGAAGTATCACCTCGAGCTGGACCTCAACACCAAAGGTAAACGAGACGGTGCAGAGGGTAGGGCATTAAATGGGAAGGAGTACCAAACGAGATATCACCTGGAGCTGGACCTCAACGGTGCGGACGGATATACCTAGATAAGAAGTAGAATCAGATGAATTATCACCCTGAGTAAGAAGTAACTTCTTTACTTTCGTAGAGGAAGCTTAGCAGGCACATGTAAGATGTTAAACTGACAACAGAGGTTTATAAGTCTGATTAACCGACAAGTGTTGTCAAAATAATGTCTTTTTTTTCTAGACAAAAAAATAAAATAAAAGCAAATGCATTAAGAAAAGCTGTTGGATGAAGATGAATAACAGAGATAAAATGAAAAACTGTTCTCATGCCCGCAGTGGAGAGAGAGAGAGAGAGAGAGAGAGAGAGAGAGAGAGAGAGAGAGAGAAGCAGAGAGAGACATGCCCTACACACCCACCACCTCAAGCTGACCACATCATGAGGAGCCAGTCTATCAGCATCCTGTCGGCCAACATTAGAGGTTTCATTACTAATGTTGGAGAGCTCACACATAGTTTTGTGAACACTCGACGTCCCGACATGATAGCTGTTGTTGAAACATTTTTGGATGACAGGACTCCAGAAAATTTTGCAAGAATTTCTGGCTGCACCTCATGGATGAGAAGAGACAGGCAAGGGAAAAGAGGAGGTGTTGCTGTGTGCTTCTCTAAGAGTGCACATGCCCAGCACATTGATGTTGCCATCCCTACTCATCTTGAAATGATGTTCTTCAAGCTCTGCATAAACACTAGTACCTCTGTACTAGCATGTGTAATGTACAGACCTCAGTGGCAACATGCAGACCCCATCAACTTCCTAATGGAAAATATGAACTCCCTTCTGCTACAACACAACTGTCAACATATCATAAGTGTTGGTGACCTCAACCAGCACCTTATACAGAGAGACTTTCATAACCTTCTTGCAGTATTTGACATGAGAAACTTTGTTGATTTCCCTACTCACATCTCTGGCTCCTCCCTTGACCCAGTAGTGAGTGATCTGGCAGAAGGCATAGTCACTTGTCAACCCCTCGGCTACGTTGGATCGTCTGACCACAAGGCTGTTTTTACGACACTTAAGATCCCAACAGAACGAGGTGAGGAGTCCACACCCACAAGCTGGCTATGGGAAAGAGGTAATTGGCCAGCCCTTTGCTCTGAGCTCGCCACCAACGATTGGAATGCTCTTCTCCAAGGGGATGTTGACAACTAAGTGAAAGCCTTCACTGGACACATCCTTAATCTACAACAAGAACACATTCCTCACCGGCAATATGTGACGAAGCCTAAGATCAGCCTTGATTTGGCTTTCGTTGTAGAGAGGCTGCTACTGTTAAGTACAAAGCATGGCGAAGGTATAAGAGACATCCTACCACCTATAACAGGAACTTGCACAGGCAAGCCTGTAGGCATATGGGTGACGTTCAAAAGTGGGCCATTGCTAAATGGGAGGTGGACACAAAAAGAAAGCTAGCATCAGGTAGGGTAGGCTCCAAAACCTGGTGGTCCCTGGTCAAGGACAGACAAGGTTATCTGCCTGATGAACTCATTCCACCTCTAAATCGACAGGATGGGACCACCTCTACTAGTAGTCAAAAGAAGACAGACCTCTTTGCTGAACACTTTGCTACCAAAATGCAAGTTCCTGATCCAGCAAGGGACCCTCCTTGGCTAGCAGCAAGAACTGTGTCAAAACTGTCAGTGGTGACAATAAGGCAGGAGGAGGTGCATTTCCTTCTTAAATCGCTTGACCAAGAAAAAGCTGTGGTCTCAGACAAGTTGAGCCCAAGATTGCTTAGAAGATTTGCAGACCAGCTAGCAGCACCTCTAACTCGCATCTTTCAGCACTGCCTAGTACAGTGTAAATGGCCCTTGAGACAATAATCTCAAGACAAATGACAGAGTTTTTTGACTACCACTCACTACTTTGTGATCGCCAATATGGCTTCAGTAAAGGTTACACTGCTGCTGATCTGTTGGTAAATCTCTCCACTAAGTGGCACCAGTCACTGGATGAATCCAAAGTCAGCTGTGTCGTTGCACTGGACATTGCTGGCGCTTTCAACCGGGTGTGGCACCAGAGCCTCTTAGCTAAACTTCAAGAACTGGGAATTACAGGCTCTACGCTATGTCTCCTCAGTGATTACCTGAATTCATGGTAGATCTCTAAGTGTAGTTCTCAATGGAACGGAATCAGCAAGACATCTTATTGGGGCAAGTGTTCCACAAGGAAGCGTGCTGGGACCATTGTTATGGTCTACTTCAACGACCTTCTTCATCTCATCCCAGAATCACATGCATATGCAGATGACTGTACACTGGCATTCACTTATCCAAGAGAAGAAATGCCAGCTGCTCTAAGCTACATCAGTCACCAGCTAAGAGCTACATCAGCTTGGAGAAATAGATGGCAAGTAACATTTGCACCTGAGAAAACGCAAATGATGATCGTCTCTAGGCACAATGATGGTAATGCTGGTGCAGTAGTAAGCATGAATGGGAGGGGTGTCGGCACCTGGAGAAGAAGTTGATATCCTTGGGGTGAAATTTGACTCCAAACTAGCCATGAAGAACTATGTCGTAAATCTAGCAAACAAGGCAGCCAGGAAGCTTACAGCACTTCGCCGTATCTCGCATGTGCTTGACAGTAGGGGTTGCAAGATTCTGTACGAGGCACAAGTACGCTCACACCTTGAGTATGCTCCACTTTCTTTGTTTGCCTGCCCCCTCTCATCTGCGACTGCGTGACAGAGTAGAGAACAGAGCAAGACGTCTCATCTCTCGCCTGGACCCATCCTGGATAGATCTATCATTTCAGCAGAACCTTCAACATAGGAGGGAAGTGGGTGGCCTTACTGTTATGTACAAGGCCAATATTGTCAAAGTACCACACTTGGATCCACTTCGAGGACAGCGTGAAACAAGCTTTTATGCCACAAGACGGGCAGAAAGCAGCAACTTCACTCTGGCTGTACCCTTCTCCAGAACATCACTCCATCTGAGATCATACATTCCCAGGATCTCGAGTCTGGAACACATTCGTACAGCATAATGATGTCAACGAGATAAAGTCAATTGATCAAATGAAAATGCTGGCCCACAGATGGCTCCAACTTCATCCTTTTTCCTCCTTGTATGTCTCATAACAATAAAAATGCTTTCAAATGAGCTGATGTAGGTAACAGCTCTTAGCTTGCCAATAAAGTTAGGAATCCTTAACCTGTAAATAGCTTGTCAATAAAGCTAGGGATCCTTAACCTTGTCAAACCCTGTGTAAAAAAAAGAGAGAGAGACAGAGAGAGAGAGAGAGAGAGAGAGAGAGAGAGAGAGAGAGACAGAGAGAGAGAGAGAGAGAGAGAGAGAGAGAGAGAGAGAGAGAGAGAGAGAGACAGAGAGAGAGAGAGAGAGAGAGAGAGAGAGAGAGAGAGAGAGAGAGAGAGAGAGAGAGAGAGAGAGAGAGAGAGAGAGAGAGAGAACACTTGAACAAACCATGATTGCAGTAGAGAGAAAACGGAAATATTCCCACAAGGAAGACAGGCAGCGCCAATCTGCAGTCGCCTTTTGTATGGAAATTGTATCGTTGTGAAATATGTGAGTATAAGTAAAGCTCTGGGAGGGACGAGGGGGAAGTAGGTGTGGGAGGGAGAGTAGGAGCTGGGAGGGAGAGTAGGTGCTGGGAGGAAGAGTAGGTGAGTGCAAGAAGTAGGTGCTGGGAGGGAGAGTAGGTGCTGGGAGGGGGAGTAGGTGCTGAGAGGAAGAGTAGGTGAGTGCAAGAAGTAGGTGCTGAGAGGGAGAGCAGGTGAGTGCAAGAAGTAGGTGCTGGGAGGGAGAGTAGGTGAGTGCAAGAAGTAGGTGCCAAGAAGTAGAGGGAAAGAGTAAGTGCTGGGAGAGTAGGTGAAGAAAGTAGGTGCTGGGAGGCAGTAGGTGCTAGGAGGGACAGTAGGTGCTGGGAGGGAGAGTAGGTGAGGAGTAGGTGGATGCAAGAAGTAGGTGCAGGGAGAAGAGTAGGGTGCTGGGAGGGGGCTGGGAAGAGTAGGGGAGAGTGGAGGTGCTGGGAGAGAGAGTAGGTGCTGGAAGGAAGAGTGCAGAAGTAGTAGGTGCTGGGAGAGAGAGTAGGTGCTGGTGCTAGAGGGAGAGTAGGTGCTGAGAAAGAGTAGGTGCTGGGAGGGAGAGTAGGTGAGTGCAAGAAGTAAGAGGAGTAGGTGGAGTAGGTGCTGGGAGGAAGGTTGGTGGAGAGAAGCAGATGGATAGGTGGATGCAAGAAGTAGGTGCTGGGAGGGAGAGAGGGGCTAGGTGCTGGGAGGTAGAGTAGGTGCTAGGTGCTGGGAGGGAGAGGGGGCTGGGAGATGGATACAAGAAGTAGGTACTAGGAGGGAGAGTAGGTGAATGCAAGAAGTAGGTGCTGGGAGAGAAAGTAGGTGCTGGGAGGGAGAGTAGGTGAGTGCAAGAAGTAGGTGCCGGGAGAGAGAGTAAGTGCTGGGAGGAAGAGTAGGTGCTAGGAGGGACAGTACGTGAGGGCAAGAAGTAGGTGCTGGGAGGAAGAGTAGGTGGATGCAGGAAGTAGGTGCTGGGAGAGAGAGTAGGTGCTGGGAGAGAGAGTAGGTGCTGAGAGGTAGAGTAGGTGCTAAGAGGGAGAGTAGGTGCTAGGAGGGAGAGGAGATGGATACAAGAAGTAGGTGCTGGGAGAGAGAGTAGGTGCTGGGAGGTAGAGTAGGTGCTAGGAGGGAGAGGAGATGGATACAAGAAGTAGGTGCTGGGAGAGAAAGTAGGTGCTGGGAGGGAGAGTAGGTGAGTGCAAGAAGTAGGTGCTGGGAGAGAGAGTAGGTGGATGCAAGAAGTAGGTGCTGGGAGAGAGAGTAGGTGCTGGGAGGAAGAGTAGGTGGATGCAAGAAGTAGGAGCTGGGAGGGAGAGTAGGGGCTGGGAGGAAGAGTGGGTGGATGCAGGAAGTAGGTGCTGGGAGAGAAAGTAGGTGCTGGGAGGGAGAGTAGGTGAGTGCAAGAAGTAGGTGCTGGGAGAGAGAGTAGGTGCTGCGAGGAAGAGTAGGTGGATGCAAGAAGTAGGTGCTGGGAGGGAGAGTAGGGGCTGGGAGGAAGAGTTGGTGGATGCAAGAAGCAGGTGCTGGGAGAGAGAGTAGGTGCTGGGAGGAAGAGTAGGTGGATGCAAGAAGTAGGTGCTGGGAGGGAGAGTAGGGGCTGGGAGGAAGAGTAGATGGATGCAAGAAGTATGTGCTGGTATAGAAAGTAGGTGCTGGGAGGGAGAGTAGGTGAGTGCAAGAAGTAGGTGCTGGGAGAGAGAGTAGGTGCTGGGAGGAAGAGTAGGTGGATGCAGGAAGTAGGTGCTGGGAGAGAGAGTAGGTGCTGGGAGGTAGAGTAGGTGCTAAGAGGGAGAGTAGGTGCTAGGAGGGAGAGGAGATGGATACAAGAAGTAGGTGCTGGGAGAGAGAGTAGGTGCTGGGAGGTAGAGTAGGTGCTAAGAGGGAGAGTAGGTGAGTGCAAGGAGTAGGTGCTGGGAGGGAGAGTAGGTGCTGCGAGGGAGAGTAGGTGAGTGCAAGAAGTAGGTGCTGGGAGAGAGAGTAGGTGCTGGGAGGAAGAGTAGGTGCTAAGAGGGAGAGTACGTGAGAGCAAGAAGTAGGCGCTGGGAGGGAGAGTAGGTCCTGGGAGTAAGAGTTGGTGGATGCAAGAAGCACGTGCTGGGAGAGAGAGTAGGTGCTTGGAGTAAGAGCAGGTGGATGCAAGAAGTAGGTGCTGGGAGGGAGAGTAGGGGCTGGGAGGAAGAGTAGGTGGATACAAGAAGTAAGTACTTGGAGAGAGAGTAGGTGCTAGGAGGGAGAGTAGGTGAGTGCAAGAAGTAGGTGCTGGGAGAGAGAGTAGGTGCTGGGAGGAAGAGTAGATGAATGCAGGAAGTAGGTGCTGGGAGAGAGAGTAGCTGCTGGGAGGTAGAGTAGGTGCTAAGAGGGAGAGTAGATGCTAGGAGGCAGAGGAGATGGATACAAGATGTAGGTGCTGGGAGAGATAGTAGGTGCTGGGATGGAGAGTAGGTGAGTGCAAGAAGTAGGTGCTGGGAGAGAGAGTAGGTGCTGGGAGGAAGAGTAGGTGCTAAGAGGGAGAGTACGTGAGAGCAAGAAGTAGGTGCTGGGAGGGAGAGTAGGTGCTGGGAGGAAGAGTAGGTGGATGCAGGAAGTAGGTGCTGGGAGAGAGAGTAGGTGCTGGGAGGTAGAGTAGGTGCTAAGAGGGAGAGTAGGTGCTAGGAGGGAGAGGAGATGGATACAAGAAGTAGGTGCTGGGAGAGAGAGTAGGTGCTGGGAGGTAGAGTAGGTGCTAAGAGGGAGAGTAGGTGAGTGCAAGAAGTAGGTGCTGGGAGGGAGAGTAGGTGCTAGGAGGGAGAGGAGATGGTTACAAGAAGTAGGTGCTGGGAGAGAGAGTAGGTGCTGGGAGGGAGAGTAGGTGAGTGCAAGAAGTAGGCGCTGGGAGAGAGAGTAGGTTGATGCAAGAAGTAGGTGCTGGAAGGTAGAGTAGGTCCTGGGAGGAAGAGTTGGTGGATGCAAGAAGCAGGTGCTGGGAGAGAGAGTAGGTGCTGGGAGGGAGAGTAGGTGGATGCAGGAAGTGGATGCTGGGAGGGAGAGTAGGGGCTGGGAGGAAGAGTAGGTGGATACAAGAATTAAGTACTGGGAGAGAGAGTAGGTGCTTAGAGGGAGAGTAGGTGAATGCAAGAAGTAGGTGCTGGGAGAGAAACTAGGTGCTGGGAGGGAGAGTAGGTGAGTGCAAGAAGTAGGTGCTGGGAGGGAGAGTAGGTGCTGGGAGGAAGAGTAGGTGGATGCAGGAAGTAGGTGCTGGGAGAGAGAGTAGGTGCTGGGAGGTAGAGTAGGTGCTAAGAGGGAGAGTAGGTGCTAGGAGGGAGAGGAGATGGATACAACAAGTAGGTGCTGGGAGAGAGAGAGTAGGTGCTGGGAGACTGAGTAGGTGCTGGGAGGGAGAGTAGGTGAGTGCAAGAAGTACGTGCTGGGAGGGAGAGTAGAGGCTTGGAGGAAGAGTGGGTGGATGCAGGAAGTAGGTGCTGGGAGAGAAAGTAGGTGCTGGGAGGGAGAGTAGGTGATTGCAAGAAGTAGGTGCTGGGAGGGAGAGTAGGTGCTGGGAGGAAGAGTAGGTGGATGCAGGAAGTAGGTGCTGGGAGAGAGAGTAGGTGCTGGGAGGTAGAGTAGGTGCTAAGAGGGAGAGTAGGTGCTAGGAGGGAGAGGAGATGGATACAAGAAGTAGGTGCTGGGAGAGAGAGTAGGTGCTGGGAGGTAGAGTAGGTGCTAAGAGGGAGAGTAGGTGAGTGCAAGGAGTAGGTGCTGGGAGGGAGAGTAGGTGCTGCGAGGGAGAGTAGGTGAGTGCAAGAAGTAGGTGCTGGGAGAGAGAGTAGGTGCTGGGAGGAAGAGTAGGTGCTAAGAGGGAGAGTACGTGAGAGCAAGAAGTAGGCGCTGGGAGGGAGAGTAGGTCCTGGGAGTAAGAGTTGGTGGATGCAAGAAGCACGTGCTGGGAGAGAGAGTAGGTGCTTGGAGTAAGAGCAGGTGGATGCAAGAAGTAGGTGCTGGGAGGGAGAGTAGGGGCTGGGAGGAAGAGTAGGTGGATACAAGAAGTAAGTACTTGGAGAGAGAGTAGGTGCTAGGAGGGAGAGTAGGTGAGTGCAAGAAGTAGGTGCTGGGAGAGAGAGTAGGTGCTGGGAGGAAGAGTAGATGAATGCAGGAAGTAGGTGCTGGGAGAGAGAGTAGCTGCTGGGAGGTAGAGTAGGTGCTAAGAGGGAGAGTAGATGCTAGGAGGCAGAGGAGATGGATACAAGATGTAGGTGCTGGGAGAGATAGTAGGTGCTGGGATGGAGAGTAGGTGAGTGCAAGAAGTAGGTGCTGGGAGAGAGAGTAGGTGCTGGGAGGAAGAGTAGGTGCTAAGAGGGAGAGTACGTGAGAGCAAGAAGTAGGTGCTGGGAGGGAGAGTAGGTGCTGGGAGGAAGAGTAGGTGGATGCAGGAAGTAGGTGCTGGGAGAGAGAGTAGGTGCTGGGAGGTAGAGTAGGTGCTAAGAGGGAGAGTAGGTGCTAGGAGGGAGAGGAGATGGATACAAGAAGTAGGTGCTGGGAGAGAGAGTAGGTGCTGGGAGGTAGAGTAGGTGCTAAGAGGGAGAGTAGGTGAGTGCAAGAAGTAGGTGCTGGGAGGGAGAGTAGGTGCTAGGAGGGAGAGGAGATGGTTACAAGAAGTAGGTGCTGGGAGAGAGAGTAGGTGCTGGGAGGGAGAGTAGGTGAGTGCAAGAAGTAGGCGCTGGGAGAGAGAGTAGGTTGATGCAAGAAGTAGGTGCTGGAAGGGAGAGTTGGTGGATGCAAGAAGCAGGTGCTGGGAGAGAGAGTAGGTGCTGGGAGGGAGAGTAGGTGGATGCAGGAAGTGGATGCTGGGAGGGAGAGTAGGGGCTGGGAGGAAGAGTAGGTGGATACAAGAATTAAGTACTGGGAGAGAGAGTGGGTGCTTAGAGGGAGAGTAGGTGAATGCAAGAAGTAGGTGCTGGGAGAGAAACTAGGTGCTGGGAGGGAGAGTAGGTGAGTGCAAGAAGTAGGTGCTGGGAGGGAGAGTAGGTGCTGGGAGGAAGAGTAGGTGGATGCAGGAAGTAGGTGCTGGGAGAGAGAGTAGGTGCTGGGAGGTAGAGTAGGTGCTAAGAGGGAGAGTAGGTGCTAGGAGGGAGAGGAGATGGATACAACAAGTAGGTGCTGGGAGAGAGAGAGTAGGTGCTGGGAGACTGAGTAGGTGCTGGGAGGGAGAGTAGGTGAGTGCAAGAAGTACGTGCTGGGAGGGAGAGTAGGGGCTTGGAGGAAGAGTGGGTGGATGCAGGAAGTAGGTGCTGGGAGAGAAAGTAGGTGCTGGGAGGGAGAGTAGGTGATTGCAAGAAGTAGGTGCTGGGAGGGAGAGTAGGTGCTGGGAGGAAGAGTAGGTGGATGCAGGAAGTAGGTGCTGGGAGAGAGAGTAGGTGCTGGGAGGTAGAGTAGGTGCTAAGAGGGAGAGTAGGTGCTAGGAGGGAGAGGAGATGGATACAAGAAGTAGGTGCTGGGAGAGAGAGTAGGTGCTGGGAGGTAGAGTAGGTGCTAAGAGGGAGAGTAGGTGAGTGCAAGGAGTAGGTGCTGGGAGGGAGAGTAGGTGCTGCGAGGGAGAGTAGGTGAGTGCAAGAAGTAGGTGCTGGGAGAGAGAGTAGGTGCTGGGAGGAAGAGTAGGTGCTAAGAGGGAGAGTACCTGAGAGCAAGAAGTAGGCGCTGGGAGGGAGAGTAGGTCCTGGGAGTAAGAGTTGGTGGATGCAAGAAGCACGTGCTGGGAGAGAGAGTAGGTGCTTGGAGTAAGAGCAGGTGGATGCAAGAAGTAGGTGCTGGGAGGGAGAGTAGGGGCTGGGAGGAAGAGTAGGTGGATACAAGAAGTAAGTACTTGGAGAGAGAGTAGGTGCTAGGAGGGAGAGTAGGTGAGTGCAAGAAGTAGGTGCTGGGAGAGAGAGTAGGTGCTGGGAGGAAGAGTAGATGAATGCAGGAAGTAGGTGCTGGGAGAGAGAGTAGCTGCTGGGAGGTAGAGTAGGTGCTAAGAGGGAGAGTAGATGCTAGGAGGCAGAGGAGATGGATACAAGATGTAGGTGCTGGGAGAGATAGTAGGTGCTGGGATGGAGAGTAGGTGAGTGCAAGAAGTAGGTGCTGGGAGAGAGAGTAGGTGCTGGGAGGAAGAGTAGGTGCTAAGAGGGAGAGTACGTGAGAGCAAGAAGTAGGTGCTGGGAGGGAGAGTAGGTGCTGGGAGGAAGAGTAGGTGGATGCAGGAAGTAGGTGCTGGGAGAGAGAGTAGGTGCTGGGAGGTAGAGTAGGTGCTAAGAGGGAGAGTAGGTGCTAGGAGGGAGAGGAGATGGATACAAGAAGTAGGTGCTGGGAGAGAGAGTAGGTGCTGGGAGGTAGAGTAGGTGCTAAGAGGGAGAGTAGGTGAGTGCAAGAAGTAGGTGCTGGGAGGGAGAGTAGGTGCTAGGAGGGAGAGGAGATGGTTACAAGAAGTAGGTGCTGGGAGAGAGAGTAGGTGCTGGGAGGGAGAGTAGGTGAGTGCAAGAAGTAGGCGCTGGGAGAGAGAGTAGGTTGATGCAAGAAGTAGGTGCTGGAAGGGAGAGTAGGTCCTGGGAGGAAGAGTTGGTGGATGCAAGAAGCAGGTGCTGGGAGAGAGAGTAGGTGCTGGGAGGGAGAGTAGGTGGATGCAGGAAGTGGATGCTGGGAGGGAGAGTAGGGGCTGGGAGGAAGAGTAGGTGGATACAAGAATTAAGTACTGGGAGAGAGAGTAGGTGCTTAGAGGGAGAGTAGGTGAATGCAAGAAGTAGGTGCTGGGAGAGAAACTAGGTGCTGGGAGGGAGAGTAGGTGAGTGCAAGAAGTAGGTGCTGGGAGGGAGAGTAGGTGCTGGGAGGAAGAGTAGGTGGATGCAGGAAGTAGGTGCTGGGAGAGAGAGTAGGTGCTGGGAGGTAGAGTAGGTGCTAAGAGGGAGAGTAGGTGCTAGGAGGGAGAGGAGATGGATACAACAAGTAGGTGCTGGGAGAGAGAGAGTAGGTGCTGGGAGACTGAGTAGGTGCTGGGAGGGAGAGTAGGTGAGTGCAAGAAGTACGTGCTGGGACAGAGAGTAGGCGCTGGGAGGGAGAGTAGATGGATGTAAGAAGGTGCTGGGTAAGAGAGTAGGTGTTAGGAAGAAGGGCAGATGCTGGGATAGGTAAAGACGGGTTGCTAGGAGGGAGGCCAGGGGCTGGGAGAGAGGGACTAAATGCTAGGAGGGAGGGCGAGGGACGGGGAGAGAAAGGTATCCATGAAATTGTGGTTACCCAATTCCCCCCTTCCTTGGATCACGACTGAATTTCCTCCCTTTTCCCGAGGCGCTAGGTGCTAAGAGGGAGGCTAGCCGCTGTGAGGGATGAAAAAGAGCTGAGAAAACTTTTAAAAGCCAGTATGATTCAGTGTTCAGTAATCCACTAAACAAAAGCAGAGTTGAGAATGCAGAACAAAAATAAACTTGCCTTTATCTAAAGAAAGGCAAGTTTAATGCTCTTTAGATCATTAAGCTTGCTCTTTCTTTAGAGAAAGAGCTTAGATCTAGGTGAAGTTCCAGAGGATTTAAGAAACGCTGACATAATTCTTCTGCATAAAGGGGGCAGTAGAGCGCTTGCAAAAAATTTGAAGACCAGTAGCATTAACATCACACATCACAAATCTTTGAAAGGGTGATAAGATGCCATATTAGTTTTATGGAAAGCCATGACCTAAGCAATCCCAGCCAGCAGGAAGGTCATGCTTATCACAACTTCTAAAACATTATAAGAAAATCACCGAGGCATTGCAAGAAAGCCAAGTAGTCTACGCTGATTTTGCGATGATATTTGGCAAATGTGATTATGGAGGGATAGCATAAAAACTGACAAACGTATTTTAATTTTTTGACTAATATAACATAACTAGATGTAGTTGTAAATATAACAAAAATAGACAAGTTTGGCATACCGACACCTTTACTGTTTCTTGTCCTCATATCAGACAAAGATAAAAACATTCACCACGGATTCGTATCATCATTTGCGGAATAAACGAAAATGAACATGGAAGTCACCTCGGTAGATGACACGGAAAGAACTGCAGGAGGATATAAACAAAGTCACTGGTGACAAATTCTGACTGCTTCAATGTGTAAAGAATGAAGTACTCAAAGTGGGTACCGTATACAAAGCATAGAAGGATCAGCAAACAGAACGAAAGGAATATGTGGAAGCCCAGGGTACAATTGTGTCAGATGACCTATCAATCAGAGAACACAAAAAGGCAAATGCCGCGAGAGCCGGAAAAATGACGGAAATGATAATGAGAGCATTCCAAAAAGAGAAATGATGACAGTCACTGTTGAGATCACTTGTACTCTCTCGCTTACAATATTGTTTAGTGTTGATGCCTACTTTCAGGGACGGACATCCTGTCCTCCGAACATTCATGTATATTCGCCACAGCATGTTTCTAAGTTAGGTTAGGTTAGGTTAAGTTGGGTTATGTTAGTTTAAGCAAAACTGTCTTCTGCAAATAAAAAATAAGCGATTATAAAACACCACAACGCAAAAACTATAAATTTAAGATAAATGGTAATAAGGTCTGCTGCTCGAACAGAAAACGGGCAGTCTCTGCGCCAGATCTTAGCAAATCAGTCATAATTCAACTGTCTAAGCCTAAGGTGCCTTCATCAGTTACCTATTTGTCTGTCTTTATAACAGTATCATGATGTCTGTTGCTGAGAGGACGGGATGGAGAGAGAGAGAGAGAGAGAGAGAGAGAGATGTTATAGCTGGAAGATACTGTAGTAGGAGCACCTAGTCATAAACCTTCACATATCCATAACAAGTTACTGGGGTGAGAGATATGGGAGGAAGTGTGAAATTAACCCAGTGAGAAGCAGAGGCACCATGGGCACAATAAGAGAAAATCGTATCAACGTCCTAGGGCCTTGACTGTTCTACCAGAAGATATTAGATATAGTGATGGAACAAGTGTATCAAGAGTAACCTGGATTATTACCTCCGCAGAAGGTACAAGAATCTATGTGAGAATGGTATCTACTGAGGACAGGACAAACGTCGAAGCTGATATAAACAAATTCTTCCAGTGGGCCACTGATAATAATATTATGTTCAATGAGGACAAATTTCAGTTACTAAGTTGTGGAAAGACTGAGGAAATAAAGAGAGGAGCTGAGTATAAAATAAACTCAAATCACTAAATAGAGTCTGATACTGTGAGAAAACTGAGAGTGATCATGTTAGAAGATATCACCTTCAAGGATCACAACAATGTCATTATCACAACTGCAAAAAAATTAACGGGCTGGATAACTAGAATCTTCAAAACAAGGAATGCCAAGCCAAAAATTATATTCTTTAAGTCCCTTGTTCTGTCTAGGCTGGAGTACTGCTGAACTCTAACACCTCCGGTAAAGGCAGATGAAATTGCAGACCCTGCAGAATGTGCAAAGAGTCTTCAGCTTTGCTTAGATTCAGTCAGGCACCTAAATTACTTTGAACATTAGAAGTCCCTCAATATGTACTCCTTGGAACGAAGACGAGAGAGATACATTAAAATTCCCACCTAAAAAGTTCTAGAAGAATTGGCTCCAAATCTTCACATACAAAGTAACAAACTTAGCAAACGGTGCAAAATAACCTCAGTGTAAAGCAGAGATGCAATGAACACGGTAAGGAATAACCTCAGTAATTGTGAAGGTGGTAAGATTTTTCAGCGCCCTTCCTTCTTACATAAGGAGGATTGCCAATAGACCCCTGGTTGTCTTCAAGAAGGAACTAGACAAGTTTCTCAGGTCAGTCCTGATCAGCCAGGCTGTGGTACTTATGTGGGATTTAGTGCGGTAACAGACAATGAAGGCCTGATTTGGGACCTGGACGCCAGGGCGTTGAGCCACGGAACACTCTCCAGGTAGCTGCCATATCACTTGGGCTGTGATTGATATATGGGTCTTCGTGCCGCCAACAGCAACAGCCTGATTGACCAGGGCAAGCACCAAGGAAGGTTGACCTCAGGTCGGACTGTGGGAGTAGGAAGACTCTTGAAATCCGCTACAGGTCACATGTCGGAGAGGGACACTAGGTGCTGGAGGAAGATTAGGTACTAGAAGGAAGACTAGATGCTGGTAGGCTGATGCTGCGAAGCCGGCTAGATGCTGGGAGGGAGACTAGGTGCTGGGAGTCAGACTAGGTGCTGGGAGGCAAACTAGGTGCTGGAAGGCAGACTAGGTGCTGGGAGGCAAACTAGGTGCTGGGAGGTAGACTAGGTGTTGGGAGGTAAACTAGGTGCTGGGAGGCAAACTTGGTGCTGGAAGCTAGACTAGGTGGGAGGCAAACTAGGTGCTGGGAGGCAGACTAGGTGCTGGAAGGCAGACTAGGTACAGTGAGGGATGCTAGGTACAGTGAGGGATGCTAGGTACAGTGAGGGATGCTAGGTACAGTGAGGGATGCTAGGTACTGGGAGGGACGCTAGGTAACGGGTCTATAATCAGTACCATCGTGTCTACACAAACACAACACCGTCAATGTAACATTCAGAAAATCAATGAGTACTGCGGAACAAAGGCGGTGCCTTCTGGCTGGGAATGCGGAATTCCTGATTGGGAGTAGAGGATTTCTGGCTGGGAATAAAGAATTCCTAACTGGGAATACAGGATTCCTAGCTGGGTACACAGAATTCCTGGCTTGGAATGCGGAAGTCCTGACTGAAAATACAGGACTTCCTGACTGGGAATACGGAATTCCTGTGTAAGAATGCGATATTTTGCCTAGGAATGCGGTAAGTGTGTCTGGGATCGAGTGATTCCCGTCTGGGAATGCGGGTGTTTGTGACTGGGAAAGTGCAGCGCCTTCAAAGGACGTGAGGTGAAGAAAATATCATTTCCCACATAATGCATACTGAAGTGGAGAGACCTGAGGTCACGAGACGCAATATATGCATGCAAATGTTATGCAGATTTCCAGGTAAAAAAGGCAGCATCCTTCCCTCAGTTACTGACGCCGGTGATGATACGTAGGCGGCTCTCTCTCAGAGGCCATAACAACTTTTCTTTGAGGGAACACTCATCTCTGCTTTCTTTTTTCACTTGGTAATAGGCATATCTCTCTGAAATTATGGGGACCTTTCCCTTAGAGGCTATAGGCACCTATCTTTGAGGGGATAGTCACCTCTCTTTTGGAAGTGATAGGCACCTAGTATCTCCCATGCACCTAGTATCTTCCGGGCACCTTTCTCCTAGGCATCTAGTATATCCTAGGCGCCTATCTCTCAGGCACCTAGTATCTCCCAGGGACTTAGTATCTCTCACGCACCTAGCATCTCCCAGGCACCTAGTACCTCTCAGACACCTATCTCACAGGCACCTATCTCCCAGGCACCTAGCTCCCAGGCACCTATCTCCGGGTCGTAGACACCACTAACCAGGACGATAGGCATTTCTTAGATAACAATAAAAATCTGGTCACATTGTTTTGGATCTATATGACCACTGAGCCGGCACGGTTTTAGAGACGATTTTATAAATGTTAGACGCCTTTTATTAATGTTAGAATCGGTTTTAGTAATGCTAGACAACCTGGAGACCTGGAGTTTACCTGGAGAGAGTTTCGGGGGTCAATGCCCCCGCGGCCCGGTCTGTGACCAAGGTTTTATTAATTCTACAAAAGGTTTTATTAATATTATACTCTGTTTTATTAATGTTAGACATGATTTTATTCATGTTAGACATGACTTTATTCATATTAGAAACTATTTTATCAATGTTTTATTAATATTAGACATGATATTATTAATGTTAGACTCGGTTTTATTATTGCTAGAAGCGATAATATTGTTAGACGCTATTTTTTATTAATATTAGATACGGTTTTATTACAATGAGCCAAAGTTTTAATATTGTTAGACACGAATTCATTAAGTTTTATTACTGTTAAAAATTATTTTTTTATGTTACTAACGGTTTAATTACTGTTAGTGTTACTAACGGTTTAATTACTGTTAATGTTACTAACGGTTTAATTACTGTTAATGTTACTAACGGTTTAATTACTGTTAATGTTACTAACGGCTATTTACTGTTAAACAGTCTTCTTAGGACCCTGGTGAGACCTGGTCTTCCTAGGGCCAGGGGTGAAACCTGGTCTTCCTAGGACCAGAGGTGAAACCTGGTCTTCCTAGGACCAGGGGTGAAACCTGGTCTTCCTAGGACCAGGAGTGAAACCTGGTCTTCCTAGGACCAGGGGTGAGACCTGGTCTTCCTAGGACCAGGGGTGAAACCTGGTCTTCCTAGGACCAGGGGTGAGACCTGGTCTTCCTAGGACCAGGGGTGAAACCTGGTCTTCCTAGGACCAGGGGTGAGACCTGGTCTTCCTAGGGCCAGGGGTGAGACCTGGTCTTCCTAGGACCAGGGGTGAAACCTGGTCTTCCTAGGACCAGGGGTGAAACCTGGTCTTCCTAGGGCCAGGGGTGAGACCTGGTCTTCCTAGGACCAGGGGTGAGACCTGGTCTTCCTAGGACCAGGGGTAATGAATGGTTTTGAAAACCGACAAGTTGAAGATTGAGACACTTATGCAACATATGGGAATGTGCAAGAAAGGTATAAAATACCGACAATATGAAAGTTTAGACACATATGAAACATCTGGATATCTTTATTGTAGACGTTTCGCCCTCCAGTGGCTTTATCAATACAGATTCTAGGACATAATTAGAAGACAGTAGAACTATATACAAAAGATGAGGTAATCAGTCCCTCAGCCTTGGAGTTAGTGTTCACAGCATCGTGGTGGTGGAGAATATGGAGCAAAGGCAAGAAGACTGGCGGTTATATAGGCGTCAGTGGATCAGGACGTGCAGCAGACGAGGGCAAAGTCACTGGTAGGCGGGATTCCCCAGTGGAAGTAGGTCCTTCCCAAAGGGATGGGTTAGTTGTAGCAACCGTGAAGAAGGTCTTGTAGATGTCCTCTGAACCAAGATTCCATGATGTTGCAGTGTCTAACAAGTTGTACAAGAAAGGTATAAAATCCCGCCTACCAGTGACTAAGCCCTCGTCTGCTACACGCCCTTATCCACTGACGCCTATATAACCGCCAGTCTTCTTACCATTGCTCCAGATTCTCCACCACCACGATGCTGTGAACACCACCTCCAAGGCTGAGGGACTGATTACCTCATCTTTTGTATATAGTTCTAATGTCTTCTAGTTATGTCCTAGAATCTGTATTGATAAAGCCACTGGAGGGCGAAACTTCTACAATAGAGATATCCAGATGTTGCATATGTGTCTAAACTTTCAACATATGGGAATCTTCATTAAAGAAACGTTTCGCCACACAGTGGCTTCATCAGTCCAATACAAAGCAAAAAGTTGTAAGGAGAGGAGGAGTTTGAGGTAATCAGTCTCTCAGCCTGGAGTCGATGTGTTCAGTCCATCAATCTTGTAGAATGTACAGCATAGGGCCGTAGACGTGGCTTATATACTGTAATCAGGTGAGGCGACAGTTGTGATGAATGGTTTTGAAAAACCATTCATCGCAACTGTCAGACACTGCATCATAATGGGATCTTGATACAAATAATTCTTCAACACTTGTCCAACCTTAGGACGAAGACCAACTTCGACTAGTGGATGGTACCACTATGACCCCGCCTCCTCCTGCTTCACCTCACCTGACTACAGTATATAAGCCACGTCTACGGCCCTATGCAGTACATTCTACAAGATTGATGGACTGAACACATCGGCTCCAGGCTGAGAGACTGATTACCTCAAACTCCTCCTCTCCTTACACCTTTCTGCTTTGTATTGGACTGATGAAGCCACTGTGTGGCGAAACGTTTCTTTAATAAAGATTCCCATATATTGCAGAAATGTCTCAATCTTCGACCAGGGATGAGACCTGGTCTTCCTAGTACCAGGGGTGAGACCTGGTCTTCTTAGTACCAGGGGTGAGACCTGGTCTTCTTAGTACCAGGGGTGAGACCTGGTCTTCCTAGTACCACGGGTGAGACCCAGTCTTCTTAGTACCAGGGGTGAGACCTGGTCTTCCTAGTACCACGGGTGAGACCCAGTCTTCTTAGTACCAGGGATGAGACCTGGTCTTCCTAGTACCACGGGTGAGACCCAGTCTTCTTAGTACCAGGGATGAGACCTGGTCTTCCTAGTACCACGGGTGAGACCCAGTCTTCTTAGTACCAGGGATGAGACCTGGTCTTCCTAGCACCACGGGTGAGACCCAGTCTTCTTAGTACCAGGGGTGAGACCTGGTCTTCCTAGTACCAAGGGTGAGACCTGGTTTTCCTAGTACCAGGGGTGAGACCTGGTCTTCCTAAGACCAGTGGTGAGACCTGGTCTTCCTAGTACCAGGGTTGAGACCTGATCTTCCTAGTACCAGGGGAGAGACCTGGTCTTCCTACTATCAGGGATGAGATCTGGTCTTTCTAGTACCAGGGGTGAGACCTGGTCTTCATAGTACCAGGAGTGAGATCTGGTCTTCCTAGTACCAGGGATGAGAGCTGGTCTTCCTAGTACCAATGGTGAGACCTGGTTTTCCTAGTACTAAGGGTGAGACCTTGTCTTCCTAGGATCAGGAGTAAGGCCTGGTCGTCCTAGGACCAGGGGTGAGACTCGGTCTTCCTAGAACCAGGGAAGAGACCTGGTCTTCTTAGAACCAGGGGTGAGACTTGGTCTTCCTAGTACCAAGGGTGAGACCTGGTCTTTCTAGCACCAGGAGTGAGACCTGGTCTTCCTAGTACCAGGGATGAGACCCCCTCTTCCTAGAACCAGGGGTGAGACCTGGTCTTCCTAGTACCAGGGATGAGACCTGGTCTTCCTAGTACCAGAGATGAAACCAGGTCTTCCTAGTACCAGGGGTGAGACCTGGTTTCATCCCTGGTCTTCCTAGTACCAGGGATGAGACCTGGTCTTCCTAGTACCAGGGATGAAACCAGGTCTTCCTAGTACCAGGGGTGAGACCTGGTCTTCCTAGAACCAGGGGTGAAACCTGGCCTCCCTAGGACCAGGGGTGAAACCTGGCCTTCCTAGTACCAGGTGTGAGACCTGGTCTTCCGAGTACTAGTGGTGAGATCTGGTCTTCCTAGTACCAGTGGTGAGACCTGATCTTCCAAGTACCAGGGATGAGACCTGGTCTTCCTAGTACCAGGGATGAAACCAGGTCTTCCTAGTACCAGGGGTGAGACCTGGTCTTCCTAGAACCTGGGGTGAGACCTAGTCTTCTTAGCGTCAGGGGTGAAACCTGGTCTTCCTAGTACCAGGGGTGAAACCTGGTCTCCCTAGGACCAGGGGTGAAACCTGGCCTTCCTAGTACCAGGTGTGAGACCTGGTCTTCCGAGTACCAGTGGTGAGATCTGGTCTTCCTAGTACCAGTGGTGAGACCTGGTCTTCCAAGTACCAAGGGTGAGACCTGGTTTTCCTAGTAACCAGGGTGAGATCTGGCCTTTCTAGGACTATGGTGACACCTGGTCTTCCTAGGACCAGGGGTGAGACCTGGTCTTCCTAGTACCAGGAGTGAAACCTCGTCTTCCTAGTGCCAGGGGTGAGACCTCCTCTTCCTAGAATCAGGGGTGAAACCTGATCTTCCTAGAACCAGGGGTGAGACCTAGTCTTCCTAGTACCAGGGGTGAAACCTGGTCTTCCTAGTAGCAGGGGTGAGTCCTGGGCTTCCAAGGACCAGGTGTGAGACCTGGCCTTAAAGTACTAGGGGTGAGATCTGGTCTTCCTAGAACACAGGGTGAGACTTGTCCTTTCTAGGACTAGCGTGAGTCCTGGGCTTCCTAGGACCAGGTGTGAGACCTGGTCTTAAAGTACCAGGGGTGAGACCTGGTCTTCCTAGAACCCAGGGTGAGACCTGGTCTTTCTAGGGCTTGGGTGAGACCTGGTCTTCCTAGGACCAGGGGTGAGACCTGGTGTTTCTAGAACTAGGGTGAGGCCTGGTCTTCCTAGGACCATGGATGAGACCCGGACATCCTAGTTGGTGCCAGGTTTTCTTAGGACCCCTCAGGTGGACTCTCGTCCTTCTAGGACCTTACCTGTAACTGGTGTCGAGGGTTCTTCGACCTTGGCAGCCCGGCTTGAGGGCAGGCCTCTCTGTTGACCCCCCTGGTCAACTACACTGCTAGCGGTCGGCAGGCCCGCATGACTGTCACAACTCGGCTGGTCAGGAACTAGCAGGAGATAGCAGTACAGTCTTTTCCTGAAACCATCCGTCTGAATTGATTCATTGTTTCTGATTCTGCTGGTAACAACTTGAAGAGTCTTGAACCACTGATGCTGAAACATTGTACAGTAACTGTTCTCACGACAACGCTGCTTTTCGCTGAATTTATGCTACGCCTTCTACCACATTTCTCACTCCAGTATGTGCTTGTTATATGCAGACAGAGAGCCAACCTCTCAAGTATCTCCCATGTGTATATTATCAGGTCTCTCTCCCTCTGTCTGTCTGTCTCTCTCTCTTTCTCTCTCTCTCTCTCTCTCTCTCTCTCTCTCTCTCTCTCTCTCTCTCTCTCTCTCTCTCTCTCTCTCTCTCTCTCTCTCTCTCTCTCTCTCTCTCTCTCTCTCTCTCTCTCTCTCTCTCTCTCTCTCGTAAAGAGAGCAGTTCAGGATCTTAGAATCGTTCCCAATGCTTTACAGGTTTTATTTTCTGTGGGCAGTGAATGACCTCTACACATTTTCTAACTTAGTTATCTCTCCTACCTTGAGAGATGCTGTCAGTACACAGCAATATCCAAGTCGAGAAAACACGTACAAGCCTGCTTCTCCATGCTAAATACAAGCCTGCTTCTCCCTGCTACATACAAGTCTCCTCTTTGCTAAATATAAGCGTGCTTCTCCTTGCTACATACAAGCCTGCTTCTCGTTACTACATACAAGCCTGCTTCTCCTTGCTGAATACAAGCCTGCTTATCCTTGCTGCATACAAGTCTGCTTCTCCTTGCTACATGCAAACCTGCTGCTCCTTGCTACATACAAGCCTGCTTCTCCTTGCTATATACAAGCCTGCTTCTCCTTGCTGCATACAAGTCTGCTTCTCCTTGATACATATGAGCCTGCTTCTCGTTACTACATACAAGTCTGCTTCTCCATGCTACATAAAAGCCTGCTTCTCCCTACAACATACAAGTCTGCTACTTTTTGTTACATATAAGCCTGCTTCTCCTTGCTACATACAAGCCAGTTCCTCCTTGCTGCATACAAGCCTGCCTCTCCTTGCTGCAGGCAAACCTGCTTCTCCTTGCTACGTACAAGCGTGCTTTTCCGTGCTACATAAAAGCCTGCTTCTCCTTGCTACATACAAGCCAGCTTCTCCTTGCTGCATAAAAGCCTGCTTCACCTTGCTGCATACGAGCCTGCTTCTCCTTGCTACATACCAGCCTGCTTCTCCTTGCTGCATACAAGCCTGCTTCTCCTTGCTACATACAAGCCTGCTTCTCCTTGCTGCATACAAGTCTGCTTCTCCTCACTACATACAAGCCTGCTTCTCCTTGCTACATACCAGCCTGCTTATGCTTGCTGCATACAAGCCTTCTTCTCCTTGCTACATACAAGCCTGCTTCTCTTTGCTACATACAAGCCTGCTTCTCCTTGCTACATACAAGCCTGCTTCTCGTTGCTACATACAAGCCTGCTTCTCCTTGCTACATACAAGCCTGCTTCTCTTTGCTACATACAAGCCTGCTTCTCCTTGCTAGATACAAGCCTGCTTCTCGTTGCTATATACAAGCCTGCTTCTCCTTCCTACATAAAAGCCTGTACCTACTTGCTACATACAAGCTTGCATTTCCTTGCTATATACAAGCCTTCTTCTCGTTGATATATACAAGTCTGCTTCTCGTTGCTACATACAAGCCTGCTTCTCGTTGCTACATACAAGTCTGCTTCTCGTTGCTACATACAAGCCTGCTTCTCGTTGCTATATACAAGCCTGCTTCTCGTTGCTACGTACAAGTCTGCTTCTCGTTGCTACATACAAGCCTGCTTTTCCTTGCTACATACAAGCCTCTCCTTGCTGCATACAAGCCTGCTTCTCCTTGCTGCATACAAGCCTGCTTCTCCTTGTTACATACAAGCCTGCTTCTCGTTGCTACGTACAAGTCTGCTTCTCGTTGCTACATACAAGCCTGCTTTTCCTTGCTACATACAAGCCTCTCCTTGCTGCTTACAAGCCTGCTTCTCCTTGCTGCACACAAGCCTGCTTCTCCTTGTTACATACAAGCCTGCTTCTCGTTGCTACGTACAATCCTGCTTCACCTTGCTACATACAAGACTGCTTCTCCTAACTACATACAAACCTGCTTCTCCTTGCTACATAAAGGCCTGCTTCTCCTTGCTACATACAAGCCTGCTTTTGCTTGCTACATACAAGTCTCATTCTCTTTGCTACATACAAGCCTACTTCTCCTAGCTGCATACAAGCCTGCTTCTCCTTGCCGCATACAGTCCTCTTTCTCCTTGCTACATAAAAGCCTCCTTCTCCTTGCTACATACAAGCCTGCACCTACTTGTTACATACAAGCCTGCTTCTCCTTGCCACATGTAAGCCTGCTTCTCCTTGCTACATATAAGCCTGCACCTACTTGCTGCATACAAGCCTGCTTCTCCTTGCCACATACAAACCTGCAATTACTTGCTACATACAAGCCTGCTTCTACTTGCCAAAAAGAAGCCTGCTTCTCCTTGCTACATACTAGCCTGCTTCTCCGTGATACATACAAGCCTGCTTCTCATTCCTACATACAAGCCTGCACCTACTTGCTACATACAAGCCTGCCTTTCCTTGCTACATACAAGCATCCCTCTCCTTGCTGCATACAAGCCTCCTTCTCCTTGCTGCATACAAGCCTCCTTCCCCTTGCTACATACAAGCCACCTTCTCTTTGCTACATGCAAGCGTGCTTCTCCTTGCTACATACAAGCCTGTTTCTCCATGTCACATACAAACCCGCTTCTCCTTGCTACATACAAGCCTGCTTCTCCTTGCCATATACAAGCCTGCTTCTCCTTGCTACATGCAAGCATGCACCTACTTGCTACATATAAGCCTGCATCTCCTTGCCACATACAAGCCTGCTTCTCCTTGCTACATGCAAACCTGCTTCTCCTTGCTGCATACAAGCCTGCACCTACTTGCTACATACAAGCCTGGTTCCCCTTGCTACATACAAACCTGCACGTCCTTGCTACATACAAGCCTGCTTCTCCTTGCTACATACAAGCTTGCACCTACTTGCTACGAACAAGCCTGCTTCTCCTTGCTACATACAATCCTGCATCTATTTGCTACATACAAGCCTGCACTTACTTGCTACACACAATCCTGCTTCTCCTTGCTACATACAAGCCTGCACCCACTTGCTACATATAAGCCTGCTTCTCTTTGCACCTACTTGCTACATACAAGCCTGCACCTACTTGCTACACACAAACCTGCTTCTCCTTGCCACATACAAGCCTGCTTCTCCTTGCTACATACAAGCCTGCACCTCCTTGCTACGTACAAGCCTGCTTTTCTATGCTACATACAAGCCTGCACCTACTTGCTACATACAAGCCTGCACCTACTTGCTACACACAAACCTGTTTCTCCTTGCCACATACAAACCTGCTTCTCCTTGCTGTATACAAGCCTGCTTCTCTTTGCTACTTACAAGCCTGCTTCTCCTTGCTACATACAAGCCTCCTTCTCGTTGCTATATACAAGATTGCTTCTCCTTCCTACATACAAGCCTCCTTCTCGTTGCTATATACAAGATTGCTTCTCCTTCCTACATAGAAGCCTGCACCTACTTGCTACATACAAGCCTGCTTTTCCTTGCTACACACAAGCCTTCTTCTCGTTGATACATACAAGCCTGCTTCTCTTTAGTACATACAAGCCTTCTTCTCTTTGCTACCTACAAGCCTGCTTCTCGTTGCTACATACAAGCCTTCTTCTCGTTGCTATATACAAGTCTGCTTCTCGTTGCTACATGCAAGCCTGCTTCACCTTGCTACATACAAGCCTGCTTCTCGTTGCTCTCGTTGCTACGTACAAGTCTGCTTCTCGTTGCTATATACAAGCCTGCTTCTCCATACTACATACAAGCCTGCTTCTCGTTGCTATATACAAGCCTGCTTTTATTTGCTGCATACAAGCCTCTCTCTCCTTGCTGCATACTAGCCTGCTTCTCCTTGCTGCATAGAAGCCTCCTTCTCCTTGTTATATACAAGCCTGCTTCTCGTTGCTACATACAAGCCTGCTTCACCTTGCTACATACAAGCCTGCTTCTCCTAACTACATACAAACCTGCTTCTCCTTGCTACATAAAGGCCTGCTTCTCCTTGCTACATACAAGCCTTCTTTTGCTTGCTACATACAAGTCTCCTTCTCCTTGCTACATACAAGCCTACTTCTCCTTGCTGCATACAAGCCTGTTTCTCCTTGCAGCATACAAGCCTCTTTCTCCTTGCTACATAAAAGCCTCCTTCTCTTTGCTACATACAAGACTGCACCTACTTGTTACATACAAGCCTGCTTCTCCTTGCCACATGTAAGCCTGATTCTCCTTGCTACATACAAGCCTGCACCTACTTGCTACATACAAGCCTGCTTCTCCTTGCCACATACAAACCTGCACCTACTTGCTACATACAAGCCTGCTTCTACTTGCCACAAAGAAGCCTGCTTGTCCGTGATACATACAAGCCTGCACCTCCTTGCTACATACAAGCCTGCTTCTCATTCCTACATACAAGCCTGCACCTACTTGCTACATACAAGCCTGCTTTTCCTTGCTACATACAAGCATCCCTCTCCTTGCTGCATACATGCCACCTTCTCCTTGCTACATACAAGCCCCCTTCTCTTTGCTACATACAAGCATCCCTCTCCTTGCTGCATACATGCCACCTTCTCCTTGCTACATACAAGCCTCCTTCTCTTTGCTACATACAAGCATCCCTCTCCTTGCTGCATACATGCCTCCTTCTCCTTGCTACATACAAGCTTCCTTCTCCTTGCTACATACAAGCCCCCTTCTCTTTGCTACATACAAGCGTGTTTCTCCTTGCTACATACAAGCCTGCTTCTCCTTGTCACATACAAACCTGCTTCTCCTTGCCACATACAAGCCTGCTTCTCCTTGCTACATGCAAGCCTGCACCTACTTTATGCATATAAGCCTGCATCTCCTTGCCACATACAAGCCTGCTTCTCCTTGCTACATACAAACCTGCTTCTCCTTGCTGCATTCAAGCCTGCACCTACTTGCTACATACAAGCCTGCTTCTCCTTGCTACATACAAGCCTGCACGTCCTTGCTACATACAAGCCTGCTTCTCCTTGCTAAATACAAGCCTGCACCTACTTGCTGCATACAAGCCTGCTTCTCCTTGCCACATACAAACCTGCAATTACTTGCTACATACAAGCCTGCTTCTACTTGCCAAAAAGAAGCCTGCTTCTCCTTGCTACATACTAGCCTGCTTCTCCGTGATACATACAAGCCTGCTTCTCATTCCTACATACAAGCCTGCACCTACTTGCTACATACAAGCCTGCCTTTCCTTGCTACATACAAGCATCCCTCTCCTTGCTGCATACAAGCCTCCTTCTCCTTGCTGCATACAAGCCTCCTTCCCCTTGCTACATACAAGCCACCTTCTCTTTGCTACATGCAAGCGTGCTTCTCCTTGCTACATACAAGCCTGCTTCTCCATGTCACATACAAACCCGCTTCTCCTTGCTACATACAAGCCTGCTTCTCCTTGCCATATACAAGCCTGCTTCTCCTTGCTACATGCAAGCCTGCACCTACTTGCTACATATAAGCCTGCATCTCCTTGCCACATACAAGCCTGCTTCTCCTTGCTACATGCAAACCTGCTTCTCCTTGCTGCATACAAGCCTGCACCTACTTGCTACATACAAGCCTGGTTCCCCTTGCTACATACAAACCTGCACGTCCTTGCTACATACAAGCCTGCTTCTCCTTGCTACATACAAGCTTGCACCTACTTGCTACGAACAAGCCTGCTTCTCCTTGCTACATACAAGCCTGCATCTACTTGCTACATACAAGCCTGCACTTACTTGCTACACACAATCCTGCTTCTCCTTGCTACATACAAGCCAGCACCCACTTGCTACATATAAGCCTGCTTCTCTTTGCACCTACTTACTACATACAAGCCTGCACCTACTTGCTACACACAAACCTGCTTCTCCTTGCCACATACAAGCCTGCTTCTCCTTGCTACATACAAGCCTGCACCTCCTTGCTACGTACAAGCCTGCTTCTCTATGCTACATACAAGCCTGCACCTACTTGCTACATACAAGCCTGCACCTACTTGCTACACACAAACCTGTTTCTCCTTGCCACATACAAACCTGCTTCTCCTTGCTGTATACAAGCCTGCTTCTCTTTGCTACTTACAAGCCTGCTTCTCCTTGCTACATACAAGCCTCCTTCTCGTTGCTATATACAAGATTGCTTCTCCTTCCTACATACAAGCCTCCTTCTCGTTGCTATATACAAGATTGCTTCTCCTTCCTACATACAAGCCTGCACCTACTTGCTACATACAAGCCTGCTTTTCCTTGCTACACACAAGCCTTCTTCTCGTTGATACATACAAGCCTGCTTCTCCTTAGTACATACAAGCCTTCTTCTCTTTGCTACCTACAAGCCTGCTTCTCGTTGCTACATACAAGCCTTCTTCTCGTTGCTATATACAAGTCTGCTTCTCGTTGCTACATGCAAGCCTGCTTCACCTTGCTACATACAAGCCTGCTTCTCGTTGCTCTCGTTGCTACGTACAAGTCTGCTTCTCGTTGCTATATACAAGCCTGCTTCTCCATACTACATACAAGCCTGCTTCTCGTTGCTATATACAAGCCTGCTTTTATTTGCTGCATACAAGCCTCTCTCTCCTTGCTGCATACTAGCCTGCTTCTCCTTGCTGCATAGAAGCCTCCTTCTCCTTGTTATATACAAGCCTGCTTCTCGTTGCTACATACAAGCCTGCTTCACCTTGCTACATACAAGCCTGCTTCTCCTAACTACATACAAACCTGCTTCTCCTTGCTACATAAAGGCCTGCTTCTCCTTGCTACATACAAGCCTTCTTTTGCTTGCTACATACAAGTCTCCTTCTCCTTGCTACATACAAGCCTACTTCTCCTTGCTGCATACAAGCCTGTTTCTCCTTGCCGCATACAAGCCTCTTTCTCCTTGCTACATAAAAGCCTCCTTCTCTTTGCTACATACAAGACTGCACCTACTTGTTACATACAAGCCTGCTTCTCCTTGCCACATGTAAGCCTGATTCTCCTTGCTACATACAAGCCTGCACCTACTTGCTACATACAAGCCTGCTTCTCCTTGCCACATACAAACCTGCACCTACTTGCTACATACAAGCCTGCTTCTACTTGCCACAAAGAAGCCTGCTTGTCCGTGATACATACAAGCCTGCACCTCCTTGCTACATACAAGCCTGCTTCTCATTCCTACATACAAGCCTGCACCTACTTGCTACATACAAGCCTGCTTTTCCTTGCTACATACAAGCATCCCTCTCCTTGCTGCATACATGCCACCTTCTCCTTGCTACATACAAGCCCCCTTCTCTTTGCTACATACAAGCATCCCTCTCCTTGCTGCATACATGCCACCTTCTCCTTGCTACATACAAGCCTCCTTCTCTTTGCTACATACAAGCATCCCTCTCCTTGCTGCATACATGCCTCCTTCTCCTTGCTACATACAAGCTTCCTTCTCCTTGCTACATACAAGCCCCCTTCTCTTTGCTACATACAAGCGTGTTTCTCCTTGCTACATACAAGCCTGCTTCTCCTTGTCACATACAAACCTGCTTCTCCTTGCCACATACAAGCCTGCTTCTCCTTGCTACATGCAAGCCTGCACCTACTTTATGCATATAAGCCTGCATCTCCTTGCCACATACAAGCCTGCTTCTCCATGCTACATACAAACCTGCTTCTCCTTGCTGCATTCAAGCCTGCACCTACTTGCTACATACAAGCCTGCTTCTCCTTGCTACATACAAGCCTGCACGTCCTTGCTACATACAAGCCTGCTTCTCCTTGCTAAATACAAGCCTGCACCTGATTGCTTCATACAGGCCTGCTTCTCCTTGCTACATACAAGCCTGCATCTCCTTGCTACATAGAAGCCTGCACCCACTTGCTACATATAAGCCTGCTTCTCCTTGCCACATACAAGCCTGCTTCTCCTTGCCACATACAAGCCTGCTTGTCCTTGCTACATGCAAGCCTGCACCTACTTGCTACATATAAGCCTGCATCTACTTGCTACACACAAACCTGCTTCTCCTTGCCACATACAAGCCTGCTTCTCCATGCTACATACAAGCCTGCACCTCCTTGCTACATACAAGCCTGCTTCTCTTTGCTACATACAAACCTGCACCTACTTGCTACATACAAGCCTGCACCTACTTGCTACACACAAACCTGCTTCTCCTTGCCACATACAAACCTGCTTCTCCTTGCTGCATGCAAGCCTGTTTCTCTTTGCTACATACAAGCCTGCTTCTCCTTGCTACATACAAGCCTGCTTCTCGTTGCTACATACAAACCTGCACCTACTTGCTACATACAAGCCTGCACCTACTTGCTACACACAAACCTGCTTCTCTTTGCTACATACAAGCCTGCTTCTCCTTGCTACATACAAGCCTGCTTCTCGTTGCTATATACAAGCCTGCTTCTCCTTTCTACATACAAGCCTCCTTCTCGTTGCTATATACAAGATTGCTTGTCCTTCCCACATACAAGCCTGCACCTACTTGCTACATACAAGCCTGCTTTTCCTTCCTACATACAAGCCTTCTTCTCGTTGATACATACAAGCCTGCTTCTCCTTAGTACATACAAGCCTTCTTCTCGTTGATATATACAAGTCTGCTTCTCGTTGCTACATACAAGCCTGCTTCTCTTTACTAAGTACAAGCCTGCTTCTCGTTGCTATATGCAAGCCTGCTTCTCGTTGCTACGTACCAGTCTGCTTCTCGTTGCAATATACAAGCCTGCTTCTCCATAATACATACAAGCCTGCTTCTCGTTGGTATATAGAAGCCTGCTTTTCCTTGCTACATACAAGCCTCTCTCTCCTTGCTGCATACAAGCCTGCTTCTCCTTGCTGGATACAAGCCTGCTTCTCCTTGTTACATGCAAGCCTGCTTCTCGTTGCTACATACAAGCCTGCTTCACCTTGCTACATACAAGCCTGCTTCTCCTAACTACATACAAACCTGCTTCTCGTTGCTATATACAAGCCTGCTTCAATTTGTTACATACAAGCCTGCTTCTCCTTGTTACATACAAGCCTGCTTCTCGTTGCTACATACAAGCCTGCTTCACCTTGCTACATACAAGCCTGCTTCTCCTAACTACATACAAACCTGCTTCTCCTTGCTACATAAAGGCCTGCTTCTCCTTGCTACATACAAGCCTTCTTTTGCTTGCTACATACAAGTCTCCTTCTCCTTGCTACATACAAGCCTACTTCTCCTTGCTGCATACAAGCCTGCTTCTCCTTGCCGCATACAAGCCTCTTTCTCCTTGCTACATAAAAGCCTCCTTCTCCTTGCTACATACAAGCATGCACCTACTTGCTACATGCAAGTCTGCTTCTCCTTGCCACATGTAAGCCTGCTTCTCCTTGCTGCATACAAGCCTGCACCTACTTGCTACATACAAGCCTGGTTCTCCTTGCCACATACAAACCTGCACCTACTTGCTACACACAAGCCTGCTTCTACTTGCCACAAAGAAGCCTGCTTCTCCGTGATACATACAAGCCTTCACCTCCTTGCTACATACAAGCCTGCTTCTCATTCCTACATACAAGCCTGCACCTAATGCTACATACAAGCCCCCTTCTCTTTGCTACATACAAGCGTGCTTCTCCTTGCTACATACATGCCTGCTTCTCCTCGTCACATACAAGCGTGCTTCTCCTTGCTACATACAAGCCTGCTTCTCCTTGCCACATACAAGCCTGCTTCTCCTTGCTACATGCAAGCCTGCACCTACTTGCTACATATAAGCCTGCATCTCCTTGCTACTTACAAGCCTGCTTCTGATTGCTGCATGCAAACCTGCTTCTCCTTGCTGCATACAAGCCTGCACCTACTTGCTACATACAAGCCTGCTTCTCCTTGCTACATACAAGCCTGCACGTCCTTGCTACATACAAGCCTGCTTCTCTTTGCTACATACAAGCCTGCAGCTACTTGCTACATACAAGCCTGCTTCTCTTTGCTACATACAAGCCTGCACCTACTTGCTACATACAAGCCTGCTTCTCCTTGCTACATACAAGCCTGCACTTACTTGCTACACACAATCCTGCTTCTCCTTGCCACATACAAGCCTGCTTCTCCTTTCTACATACAAGCTTGCTTCTCCTTGCTACATACAAGCCTGCACCCACTTGCTACGTATAAGCCTGCTTCTCCTTGCCACATACAAGCCTGCTTCTCCTTGCAACATACAAACCTGCTTCTCCTTGCTACATACAAGCCTACACCTACTTGCTACATACAAGCCTGCTTCTCCTTGCCACATACAAGCCTGCTTCTCCTTGCTACATACAAGCCTGCACCTACTTGCTATATACAAGCCTGCACCTAGTTGCTACATACAAGCCTGCACCTACTTGGTACACACAAACCTGCTTCTCCTTGCCACATACAAGCCTGCTTCTCCTTGCTACATACAAGCCTGCACCTCCTTGCTACATACAAGCCTCCTTTTCTTTGCTACATACAAGCCTGCACCTACTTGCTACATACAAGCCTGCACCTACTTGTTAGACACAAACCTGCTTCTCCTTGCCACATACAAAAATGCTTCTCCTTGCTGCATACAAGCCTGTTTCTCTTTGCTACATACAAGCCTGCTTCTCGTTGCTGTATACAAGCCTGCTTCTACTTTCTACATACAAGCCTTCTTCTCGGTGATACATACAAGCCTGCTTCTCCTTACTACATACAAGCCTTCTTCTCGTTGATATATACAAGTCTGCTTCTCGTTGCTACATACAAGCCTGCTTCTCGTTGCTATATACAAGTCTGTTTCTCGTTGCTACATACAAGCCTGCTTCTCGTTGCTATATACAAGCCTGCTTCTCCTTACTACATACAAGCCTGCTTCTCGTTGCTACATACAAGCCTGCTTCACCTTACTACATA
>NC_091294.1:9250700-9273200 GCF_038502225.1 Cherax quadricarinatus | reverse complement strand
CTTCTAGTTTCAAAGTCACCGTCTTGTTGAATCCTCTCTTATACACAAATTTCCTTGTATGAATCTTAGTCGTTCGTGGCTTTGTCTCTGTAGATGTCTCCCTTTCCCATTACATTGTCAAATGCTCTGAACTTCAAAACACACGTGACTTAACCTTATTCTTTTTTCTCCTCCTACCTCTTCTCCTTTCCTTTTTCATTTTTTTCTTGTTTTGGTTCTCCTTTTTTCTGCCTTGGCTGTTTCCTTCGCTTTTTTCACTCCCTGTGGTTTTGGTCTTACCCCTCGTGGGCTCTTAGCTCTCCTGCAGTGATCCTCTTTCATGGCCGTTGACTCAGCTACTACTACTACTACTAATTCCTTCCTTGCTACCTTTGGTTCCTATGTTCTCTTTTGCCCCCTTTTTTTCTATTTTTTTTTTGTCCCACCATCCTCTCCCTACTTCACACTACCACTTCTACTTCTACTACCTGCCATGTATCTACCACTACTCCTACCTCTCTTGCGCCATCCCTTCCAGCTTGCCTGTATAAACTGGCTCCTTCTCTCCTTCCTGTTAGTACGACGGTATTGTGCCTTTCTTTAAATTAAGGTCCTGATGATACTATGCACCTAGGAGAAGGTGCTGGTGTTACTATGCTCCTAGATGAAGTTGCTAGCGTTACTATGTACCTAGTCGACGGTGCTGGTGTTACTATATACCTAGAAGGCTGCGGCCATTAACCACATAAGTGACTGGTGTTTATGCTGCTAGGTGACAAGTGTTACTACGTACCTAGTTGGAATATTTTACTACATCCGTAACACGGAGGTCTTAATATACACTCAAGTGGCGTGTGCACTTAAGATATATTAGTGCTATTATACATTAAGATATGATTTTTGTTCCAGGGTGAACCTGGGTGAGCGTTTTGTTATTAATATACTGCGGTGACTGGTCTTACTTAGGTGACTGGAGTGTTAATATACAAGTAGGTGACGGGGGTATTACTATACACCCAGGTGACTGAGGTGTTACTATACATCCAGGTGACTGTTCATATTCACACACACACGCGCACATATGTAACCGAAAATACACACACACGTACACACACACACACACACATACACACACACACACACACACACTCACACACACACACACACACACACACACACACACACACACACACACACACACACACACACACACACACACACACACACACACACTCACACACACACACACACACACACACACACACACACACACACACACACACACACACACACACACACACACACACACACACACACAGAGCTATATATAAGTCGTGCCGAATACGTAAAACTTGTGATATTGGCTTAAATATCAACGCTCTTCTTGCCGAATAAGGCAAGTGAAAATTTATGTATGCAATAATTTAGCAAAAATCATTCTGAACCTCATGAAAAAATATATTTCATTGTGTTTAGCTATTATTAAATTATTGAAAAACTTATCTATAATATATATAGTTGGATTAGACTAAATCAAATTGCGCTTGTTATAATAAGGTTAGGTAAATTTTCTAAGGTTCTTTTGGTACAAAATTATTAATTTTTACATTAACATAAATGAAAAAATATATCTTTAAAAGTGTAAGAGAAATTTTTAGAAATGACTTAATTGTAAATGAGTTCTTGTTAATTGACCAGTTTTACCTATTCGACACGACATGCATATATATAATAAAATACATAATTATTGTGAGCCGTAAATTGCTTTCACTTACTGACAGCCTGCATACCATCAAATGTGTTTTGATTGGTTTTATCAGCCATGCAGATATGTCGTCCCATCAGACATGCCTTGACTGACTGATACCGGTCAATGAGATCTCACTAACCATCAAGAGAGCCATGATTGGCTGATGCTATTCAATGAGCTCTCAGGGGTCCTGATTGACTGATGCTCCCCGGTTAGGAATTTAGTGTAGTAGTAGGTGCTTAGATTCATCTTGGTTATAGATACAAGGAGTTAGATCGGGTGGAGGCAGCTGCCAGTGGAAGAAACGACTAGGTATAGATCAGGTATAGACAACATGATGGAAAATGAAATTTCCATCTCTGGTGTATGAATAGATTGAATATTGTGAAATTTCAGCATTAGCATGGATTAGAAGGGACAAACAGAGAATATGGACAAGAGAAAAAAGCATATGAAAGTGTTTGTTGTGCAGAACAGGTTAGATTCAAAGCAAAAATGATCATTTAATATTGCAGTGTGATAGAAGAGATAATATAAGACAGTAACCAGAATCTTTCACTCCAGACGCTTCCTGGGGGACTGTGGATGGAAGGTATAGGGTAGTGGTGTGTCCTCTCTCTGTACTGTTTTCAGTGTCTGGATGTTCTGTTTTGAATGTTTTTGTGAGGTGGTTGTGGTTGTAGTAGTTCCAGTATGGTGTGATAATGTAATATTGTTTCAGTTCTGTGTCGCCGGAACAGATGTGGCAGTTGGAGGCGCAAATTCAGTCTAGTATGGTTCATTTTACGTGTCTTTTACCTAGAGGCGGTTTGAAAGGGGGGTCAACTCCCCCGCGGTGCAGTCCCGGACCAAATCTTCTGGTGGATGGACTGGTCAACCCGGCTGCAGTTCTGCCTGCCTTGCAAGGAGTTGTTAGTAAACATCAGTATTCTAGCCTGGAGAGAACAAGTGCCTCGAACAGTATTAATATTGGCTTTGCTTTTTTCATATTGAAAGTTCTAGTTATTCGGCCTATCATTTTCTTTGCGGCTGTGATAATAACATTGTTGTGTTCCTTGAACGTGAGATTTTATGACCTTATTGCTCTCAAGTCTCTAGTATTAACAAACTGTTTTGTTGAGTGATTCGAGTTTGTTGTGTACTCCACTGAACATCATATTGCTGTCAGTGTCCCACTGGATAAAATGGTTTATATAAGCCTGAAGACTTGCTGTGTTCTCACTGGATGTCACTCTAATACAAATTAAATATAGTCTTCAAAGACAATACAGTGATATGATTTATGTCTATGTCGGATACAAGAATAAGAAAGAGAATTGGGGGATAGAGCTTTTGACTGTGACAGCCACTGATATCACCCTGTTCACTATTGCTTTTTAGGTTCTATTTATTAGAAAGTTAAATATCCACTTGCCCATTTTCCAGTTATTTGTTTTGCACCATGGTAGTTCTTGTCAAAGGCTTCCGCAAAGTCTACGTGCGCACTACAATTGCATTTTGATTCTCCCCCGGTGCATTCAAGACCATGTCGTAATGCTCCAGCAATTGCAAGAAGCAGGAGCTACCTGCTGTCAACCCATCCTTCCCTGGGTTGTGTAATTGTTGTCAAGTCATGTGACCAGCAGTCTTTCTTCTTAGAACTCTTTCAAAGAGTTTGATAATGTGGGACATCAGAGCTTGTGATATGTAGATTTTTTGCAGTTGCTTTACTTCTATCTCTGCGGAATGGGGCTATTTTTATGATTTTTATGACTGGGATGAATCCTGTGCCCAGACTCCTTCTCCAAAGAATATTTGAGACACATGTAAGAGGTTCCTGGTAAATTTTAATGGAGTTCCATGAGTCTGGAACTCGGGGAGCGATCATGGGCACACTGTGAATGACTTCGTGGAAGTCGAGTACGGTTTAGCGTTAGGTGAGAAATTCTGAAGATATTGCCAGACATTTTAGTCTCATCCATTAACAACTCATTTAGCTTATCAATCTTTAAATTGATTAATGGCCCACTAAATGCACAGTTATATTTTGAGTTAAGCATTTTATTATTTTTTTATTGTTGTCGTTAGTGTAAGATCTATTTCCTGCAAGCCATTTTTTTTTTTGCCCAAGATTTTGCACATGAGAAGAAAAGTGTTTTGGATTTCTTCCCTCTGTCACTCCCGGATTCTGTATGATTCACTCAGTTTGAGATCAGTATTTTCCATCTCTCTAACCATTGTCATTTTTCGCTCCTCAGAAAGTTTACAACCTTTCATGAGAACTCTGATTCTACATCTTCGTCTGTAAACGGAGTGCCTCTCTCTCTCTCTCTCTCTCTCTCTCTCTCTCTCTCTCTCTCTCTCTCTCTCTCTTTCTAACTCTGCATCTTTACTGTTGTTTTCTCCTCAGTTGTCTGTGCCTAGAACATACATCTAATACCATCTTGCTCATCCTCCTGAGACACTGGTCTGAGACCATGCTACTCACGTTATCTTCCCAACAGTATATTTTACCGAGGTCATGGATTATTTGATCCTCCATAACTGATTACAAACCAGTAGGAATACAGTACATGTATATTGGTGTTCGACACCATCATGCTACATATCAGATCCTCATTATTTGTGAACATAAGGTTGAGAGTATTTTCCAATATGTTCGGTTCTGCTGTCTTCTGGCTTAAGGCGATTTACCTTTTTTTACATAAATTTAATAGACTGTGTGAGGGTGTTTATCTAAACTATCTTCTGAGATCTTCTCTCCCATTAGACTATCTGCCACATTCTTCCATTTAGATGTCTTAAAATTAAATTACCAAACATTAGAATATTTGCGGACAAGTTTGAACCTCTGGGAAGATGCATCGACTGGTTCATTATACAAACACAACAGACTCCGGTTATTTTTAGTACCTAAAACATCGACTACAACACAAGTTTTCTGGAGTAACTCAGAGCAAATAAATGACTTTTGAACACATAGAGGAATCATCTACAATAGCCCGGAGGTCACACTCACCGGCTTCCGTCTAGCAGGTCACCGGTTCTCGGAAGGAGGTTCGAGTCTCCATCATTATATATCAAGGATGGTGTCACTGGGACCTGAACAGCGATTGTGAAATGATCTAAACAAGACAAGGACGAACTGGAAATTGAACTACAGCAAAGAATGAACCAGAAACCAGTGAAAGAGAAAGATGAGAGGGAGAGAGAGAGAGAGAGAGAGAGAGAGAGAGAGAGAGAGAGAGAGAGAGTTGCTCTCACCTGATTTTTTCTTACGTGCTGGTTAGCTTCGATGATGTTTTACTGTCTTTGAGGATTTTTGTCAGTAAAATAAACACGCAATGGTTAAAAAAAAGCTATAAAAGACAAGAAAACTCTTGAGTGCTAAGTAACGACCGAGGAAGAAGCAGTGAACAGCAGGCAAGAAGGTGAGTGTAAACACTGAGAGACATGAGAGGCAACCTGGTGAAGGAAGTCCGTGTGTGCGTGTGTGTACACACCTTGTTGTACTCATCTACTTGTCTTTGCGTGGGTCGATTCACAACTCCTGGCCCCGCCTCTTCAACTGGCCGCTACTCAGGCACTCTTCCCGCTCTGTGAGCTTTATCATACCTCTTTTTAAAGCTATGTATGGGTCCTGCCTCCAATACATCACTTCCCAGACTATTCCACTTGCTGACAACTCTTTGACTAAAGAAATACTTCCTAATGTCCCTATGATCCGTCTCAGTCTTCAACTTCCAACTGTGGCCCCTTGCTGCTGCGTCCCATCTCTGGAACATCATGTATCTGTACACCTTGTCTATTCCACGCAGTATTTTATATGTCGTTATCATTTCTTCCCTGACCCTACTGTCCTCCAGTGTCGTCAGAACGATTTCCCTTAACCTTTCTTCATAGGACATTCCCCTTAGCTTTCGAAATAACCTTGTCGCAAGCCTTTGCACTTTCTCTAATTTCTTGACGTGCTTGATCAAGTGTGGGTTCCAAACAGGTACTACATACTCCAGTATGGGCCTGATGTACACGGTGTACAGTGTCTTGAACGATTCCTCACTAAGGTATCGGAACGCTGTTCTCAGGTTTGCCAGGCGCCCATATGCTGCAGCAGTTATCTGGTTGATGTATGCTTCCAGAGACGTGCTCGGTGTTATACTCACCCCAAGATCTTTCTTCTTGAGCGAGGTTTGGAGTCTTTGGCCACCTAACCTATACTCCGTCTGCGGTCTTCTGTGCCCTTCCCCGATCTTCATGACTTTGCATTTGGCGGGGTTAAATTCGAGAAGCCAGTTGCTGGACCAGGTGTCCAGTTTGTCCAGGTCTCTTTGAAGTCCTGCCTGGTCCTCATCTGCTTTAATTCTCCTCATTAACTTCACATCACCAAGTCATTCACATATACCAAAAATATCACTGGTCCTAGGACCGACCCCTGTGGGACCCCGCTCGTCACAGGTGCCCACTGTGATACCTCATCACGTACCATGACTCGTTGTTGCCTCCCTGTCAGGTATTCTCTGATTCATTGCAGTGTCCTTCCTGCCATACGCGCTGATCCTCTAGCTTCTGCACTAATCTCTTGAGAGGAATTGTGTTGAAGTCCTTTTGCAGTCCAAGAAGATGCAATCAACCCACACCTCTTTCTCATGTCTTATTTCTGTTACTTTATCAGTGAATAAGTGATCAGTCTGATCACTTATTCTTTGACTGTTGTCTTTCTCCTGATGTGGCTATACAGCAGTTTCGGGTCAGAATGGTCTTTCGATGCTATGTTGTTCTTGTACTGTCGCTGGGCCTCCCTTCTTGCCTGTGCATACTCGTTTCTGGCTCTTCGACTAATCTCTTTATTTTCCTGGGTCCTTTGCCTCCTGTACCTTTTCCAGTCTCTAATTCACTTAATTTTTGCCTTCCTACACCTTCGGGTAAACCAAGGACTCGTTCTGGTCTTCCCATTATTTCTGTTTCCCTTGGGAACAAACCTTTCCTCTGCCTCCTTGCATTTTGTAGTTACATATTCTATCATCTAGTTTACTGACTTTCCTACCAGTTCTCTGTCCCACTGAAGCTCCTGCAGGAAGTTCCTCATACCTGTGTAGTCCCCCCTTTTATAGTTTGGCTTTTCCCACTCAATTCCTATTACCCTCTGCACTTGTAACTCAGAACCACGTGATCACTAGCTGTAAGGGGCCTCTCGTAAGTTATATCCTCAATGTCTGAACTGCTCAGGGTGAACACAAGGTCCAGTCTTGCTGGTTCATCCTCCCCTCTCTCTCTGGTAGTGTCCTTGACGTGTTGATACATGAGGTTTTCCAGTACCACATCCATCATCTTGGCTTTTCATGTTTCGGGACCCCCATGTGGCTCCTGGTTTTCTCAATCGATCTCCCTGTGGTTGAAATCGCCCATAAAAAGTACATTTGCTCTGCCAGTGTGTCCACCATCGCTCTGTTGTTTTCTTCGTACTCCTCTCTTGGCCTCCTGCAATTCTGTGGTGGGTTATACATCACTCCAATGACTACTTTATGTTCCCCAGACTGAATTGTACCTACTATGTAGTTCCTTTCTCCAATCTCGTTTATGCCTTCCATTTCCTCAAATCCTCATCGGTTTTTTATGAGCAGTGCAACCCCTCCTCCCCCTCTACTCCTTCCATCTTTCCTCAGGATATGATATCGCGGTGGGAAGATTGCGTCTGTTATTGTCTCAGTGAGTTTCGTTTCTGTGACTGCTATGATGTCTGGGGATTTCTCACTGATTCTTTCGTGCCGCTCCACATATTTATTCGTTATTCCGTCCGCATTCGTGCACCAAACCCTCAGCTTCTTTTCTATCACTGTGGTCCTGGGAGAATATTGGGGTTGGGGAAGTGGGAGCCTTGATGGGGGTCTAAGGGGGGTTGTGGTGTGGATGTGGTTTGTGATGAGGGGGTGGGGTCAGAATGCTCATAGGGGGCAGCTGTAAAGGTGAGGTTTGTGATGTGGGGGTTGGTGGCAGAGAGAACAGTGTGTTGAATTTGGTTTAGATTCCTCAGTTGCGTTGTGTGTGTGTATGTGTGTGTGTGTGTGTGTGTGTGTGTGTGTGTGTATGTGTGTGTGTTTGTGTGTGTGTGTGTGTGTGTGTGTGTGTGTGTGTGTGTGTGTGTGTGTGTGTGTGTGTGTGTGTGTATGCGTGTGTGTGTGTGTGTGTGTGTGTGTGTGTGTGTGTGTGTGTGTGTGTGTGTGTGTGTGTGAGTGTGTGTGTGTGTGCGTGTGTGTGTGTGTGTGTGTGTGTGAGTGTGTGTGTGTGTGTGTCAGGTAGGTAGACAAGCAGGAAAGCAGGCAGGGCAGGCAGGCAAGCAGGCAGGCAGGCAGGCAGACAGGCAGGCAGGCAGGAAGGCAGGTAGGCAGGCAGGCAGGCAAGCAAGCAGGCAGGCTGGTAGATAGACAGGCTGGCAGGCAAGTTGGTAGATAGGCGTGCAGGCAGGCAGGCAGGCAGGCTGGCAGGCAGGCAGGCAGGCAGGCAGGCAGGCTGGGTGGCAGGCAGGCTGGCAGGCTGGCAGGCAGGCAGGCTGGCAGGCAGGCAGGCAGGCTGGCAGGCAGGCTGGCAGGCAGGCAGGCTGGCAGGCAGGCAGGCAGGCTGGCTGGCAGGCAGGCTGGCAGGCTGGCAGGCAGGCAGGCAGGCTGGCTGGCAGGCAGGCTGGCAGGCTGGCAGGCAGGCAGGCTGGCAGGCTGGTAAGTAGGAAGGTAAATAAACAATCACATTCACAAACATTATAAAAACAATGAGAGCAAGATAATAAGAAACACACAAAGACAGTGTGTTGTCTTTGTGTTACACTGTGTGTCAACACACTGTAAGTTCACACAGTGTGTCACCACACCGTGTAATTGTCATACAGTGTGTCATCACAACGTGTAACTGTCACAAAGTGTGTCAACACACTGTAACTGTTAAACAGCGTGTCAACACACTGTGTAACTGTCACACAGTGTCACCACACCGTGTAACTGTCACACAGTGTGTCAACACACCGTGAAACTGTCAAAAAATGTGTCAACACACCGTGTAACTGTCACACACTGTGTCACCACAACGTGTAACTGTCACACAGTGTCAACACATTGTGTAACTCTAAAACAGTACTTCACCACACCGTGTAATTGACACACGGTGTGTCACCACCCTGTGTAACTGTCACATGTGTCACCTCACCGTGTAACTGTCACACAGTGTCACCACACCGTGTAACTGTCACACAGTGTGTCACCAGACCGTGTAACTGTCACACACTGTGTCACCACACCGTGTAACTGTCACACAGTGTCAACACATTGTGTAACTGTAAAACAGAATGTCACCACACCGTGTAATTGACACACGGTGTGTCACCACCCTGTGTAACTGTCACATAATGTGTCACCACACCGTGTAACTGTCACACACTGTGTCACCACACCGTGTAACTGTCACACAGTGTCAACACATTGTGTAACTGTAAAACAGAATGTCACCACACCGTGTAATTGACACACGGTGTGTCATCACCCTGTGTAACTGTCACACACTGTGTCACCACACCGTGTAACTGTCACACGGTGTCAACACATTGTGTAACTGTAAAACAGTACGTCACCACACCGTGTAATTGACACACGGTGTGTCAGCACCCTGTGTAACTGTCACATAATGTGTTACCACACCGTGTAACTGTCACACAGTGTCACAACACCATGTAATTGTCACAAAGTGTGTCATCACAAAGTGTAACTGTCACACAATGTGGTGACACACTGTGTAACTGCACATAGTGTGTTACATCACCGTGAAACTGTCATACAGTGTGTCAACACACTGTGTAACTGTCACACAGTATCGCCACACCGTGTTACTGTCACACAGTGTGTCACCACACCGTGTAACTGTCACACAGTGTGTCAACACACTGCGTAACTGTCACACAATGTGTCACCACACCGTGTAACTGTCACACAGTGCGTCAACACACCGTGTAACTGTCACACAGTGTCAACACACAGTGTAACTTCACACCGTGTGTCAACACACCGTGTAACTGTCACACAGTGTGTCAACACATCGTGTAACTGTCACACAGTGTCAACACACCGTGTAACTGTCACACTGTGTGTCAACACACCGTGAAGCAGTCACACCGTGTGTCAACACACCGTGTAACTGTCATACAGTGTGTCAACACACCGTGTAACTGTCACACAGTGTCAACACACCGTGTAACTGTCACACAGTGTGTCAACACACTGTGTAACTGTCACACAGTGTGTCAACACACCGTGTTACTGTCACAAAGTGTGTCAACACACCATGTAACTGTCACACAATGTGTCACCACACCGTGTAATCACACAGTGTGTCAATACACCGTGTAACTGTCACACAGTGTGTCACCACACCGTGTAACTGTCACACAGTGTGTCACCACACCGTGTAACTGTCACACAGTGTGTCACCACACCGTGTAACTGTCACACAGTGTGTCACCACACCGTGTTACTGGCACACAGTGTGTCACCACACCGTGTAACTGTCACAAAGTGTGTCACCACACCGTGTAACTGTCACACAGTGTGTCACCACACCGTGTAACTGTCACACAGTGTGTCACCACAAAGTGTAAATGTCACACAGTGTGTCACCACACCGTGTAACTGTCACACAGTGTGTCACCACACCGTGTAACTGTCACACAGTGTGTCACCACACCGTGTAACTGTCACACAGTGTGTCACCACACCGTGTAACTGTCACACAGTGTGTCACCACACCGTGTAACTGTCACACAGTGTGTCACCACACCGTGTAACTGTCACACAGTGTGTCACCACACCGTGAAACTGTCACACAGTGTATTAACTCACTGCTCTTTTGACCATTTTTATTAAAGTAATAAAAATAAGTATCCTGTTAACATCAAGATCATCACCTGTTTAGTCTACCTCCAAGATCATCACCTGTTTAGTCTACCTCCAAGATCATCACCTGTTTAGTCTACCTCCAAGATCATCACCTGTTTAGTCTACCTCCAAGATCATCACCTGTTTAGTCTACCTCCAAGATCATCACCTGTTTAGTCTACCTCCAAGATCATCACCTGTTTAGTCTACCTCCAAGATCATCACCTGTTTAGTCTACCTCCAAGATCATCACCTGTTTAGTCTACCTACAAGATCATCACCTGTTTAGTCTACCTCCAAGATCATCACCTGTTTAGTCTACCTCAAAGATCATCACCTGTTTAGTCTACCTACAAGATAATCACCTGTTTAGTCTACCTCCAAGATCATCACCTGTTTTGTCTACCTCCAAGATCATCACCTGTTTAGTCTACCCCTAAGTTCATCACCTATTTAGTCTGCCTCCAAGATCATCACCTGTTTAGTCTACCTCCAAGATCATCACCTGTTTAGTCTACCTCCAAGCTCATCACCTGTTTAGTCTACCTCCAAGATCATCACCTGTTTAGTCTACCTCCAAGATCATCACCTGCTTAGTCTACCTCAAAGATCATCACCTGTTTAGTCTACCTCCAAGATCATCACCTGCTTAGTCTACCTCCAAGATCATCACCTGTTTAGTCTACCTCCAAGATCATCACCTGCTTAGTGTACCTCGAATATCATCACCTGTATAGTGTACCTAAAATTTCATCACCTGTTTAGTCTACCTCCAAGATCATCACCTGTTTAGTCTACCTCAAAGATCATCACCTGTTTAGTGTACCTCCAAGATCATCACCTGTTTAGTCTTCTTCCAAGATCATCACCTGTTTAGTGTACCTCCAAGATCATCACCTGTTTAGTCTACCCCTAAGATCATCACCTGTTTAGTCTACCCCTAAGATCATCACCTGTTTAGTCTACCTCAGAGATCATCACCTGTTTAGTCTACCTCAAAGATCATCACCTGTTTAGTCTACCTCCAAGATCATCACCTGTTTAGTCTACCTCCAAAATAATCACCTGTTAGTCTACCTCCAAGATCATAACCTGTTTAGTCTACATACAAGATCATCACCTGTTTAGTCTACCTCCAAGGTCATCACCTGTTTAGTCTACCTCCAAGATCATCACCTGTTTAGTCTACCTCCAAGATCATCACCTGTTTGGTCTACCTCCAAGGTCATAACCTGTTTAGTCTACCTCCAAGATCATCACCTGTTTAGTGTACCTCCAAGATCATCACCTGTTTAGTGGACCTCCAAGATCATCACCTGTTTAGAGTACCTCCAAGGTCATCACCTGTTTAGTGTACCTCCAAGATCATCACCTGTTTAGTCTACCTCCAATATCATCACCTATTTAGTCTACCTACAAGATCATCACCTGTTTAGTCTACCTCCAAGATCATCACCTGTTTAGTCTACCTCCAAGATCATCACCTGTTTAGTCTACCTCCAAGATCATCACCTGTTTAGTCTACCTCCAAGGTCATCACCTGTTTAGTCTACCTCCAAGATCATAACCTGCTTAGTCTACCTCCAAGGTCATCACCTGTTTAGTCTACCTCCACGATCATCACCTGCTTAGTCTACCTCTAAGATCATCACCTGTTTAGTCTACCTCGATGGTCATCACCTGTTTAGTGTACCTCCAAGATCATCACCTGTTTAGTCTACCTCCAATATCATCACCTATTTAGTCTACCTACAAGATCATCACCTGTTTAGTCTACCTCCAAGATCATCACCTGTTTAGTCTACCTCCAAGATCATCACCTGTTTAGTGTACCTCCAAGATCATCACCTGTTTAGTGTACCTCCAAGATCATCACCTGTTTAGAGTACCTCCAAGGTCATCACCTGTTTAGTGTACCTCCAAGATCATCACCTGTTTAGTCTACCTCCAATATCATCACCTATTTAGTCTACCTACAAGATCATCACCTGTTTAGTCTACCTCCAAGATCATCACCTGTTTAGTCTACCTCCAAGATCATCACCTGTTTAGTCTACCTCCAAGGTCATCACCTGTTTAGTCTACCTCCAAGATCATAACCTGCTTAGTCTACCTCCAAGGTCATCACCTGTTTAGTCTACCTCCACGATCATCACCTGTTTAGTCTACCTCCAAGATCATCACCTGTTTAGTCTACCTCGATGGTCAGCACCTGTTTAGTCTACCTCCAAGATCATCACCTGTTTAGTCTACCTCCAAGATCATCACCAGTTTAGTCTACTTCCAAGATCATCACCTGTTTAGTCTACCTCCAAGATCATCACCTGTTTAGTCTACCTCCAAGATCATCACCTGTTTAGTCTACCTCCAAGATCATCACCCGTTCAGTGTACCTCCAAATTCATCACTTGTTCCCTCTACCTCTAAGATCATCACCCGTTTAGTCTACCTCCATAAACATCACTTGTTTCCTCTACCTCCAAGTTCATCACCAGTTTTCCTTACCTGTTAAATAATCATCAATCACCATTACTTCGCCAGTGTCACCGTCATTATCAACACGTCATTACCTACCATCTTCCTCCTCATCACCGTTGGAGGTTCCTCTCACTCCCTGTGTGGTATGAGTGTATCCTCACTCCCTGTGTGAGGTATGAGTGTATCATCACTCCCTGTGTGTGGTATGAGTGTATCATCACTCCCTGTGTGTAGCATGAGTGTATCAACACTCCCTGTGTGTGGTATGAGTGTATCATCACTCCCTGTGTGTGATATGAGTGTATCACCACACCCTGTGTGTAGCATGAGCGTATCATCACTCCCTGTGTGTAGCATGAGTGTATCATCATTCCCTGTGTGTGGTAGGGGTGAATCATCACTCCCTGTGTGTAGCATGAGCGTATCATCACTCCTTCTCTGTGGTATGAGTGTATCATCACTCCCTGTGTGTAGCATGAGTGTATCATCACTCCCTGTGTGTAGCATGAGTGTATCATCACTCCCTGTGTGTAGCATGAGTGTATCATCACTCCCTGTTTGTAGCATGAGTGTATCATCACTCCCTGTGTGTAGCATGAGTGTATCATCATTCCCTGTGTGTGGTAGGGGTGAATCATCACTCCCTGTGTGTAGCATGAGTGTATCATCACTCCCTGTGTGTAGCATGAGTGTATCATCACTCCCTGTGTGTAGCATGAGTGTATCATCACTCCCTGTGTGTAGCATGAGTGTATCATCACTCCCTGTGTGTAGCATGAGTGTATCATCACTCCCTGTGTGTGGTAGGGGTGAATCATCACTCCCTGTGTGTAGCATGAGTGTATCATCACTCCCTGTGTGTGGTAGGGGTGAATCATCACTCCCTGTGTGTAGCATGAGTGTATCATCACTCCCTGTGTGTGGTAGGGGTGAATCATCACTCCCTGTGTGTAGCATGAGTGTATCGTCACTCCCTGTGTGTAGCATGAGTGTATCATCACTCCCTGTGTGTAGCATGAGTGTATCGTCACTCCCTGTGTGTAGCATGAGTGTATCATCACTCCCTGTGTGTAGCATGAGTGTATCATCACTCCCTGTGTGTGGTACGAGTGTATCCTCACTCCCTGTGCGTAACATGAGTGTATCATCACTCCTTGTGTGTGGAATGAGTGTATCATCACTCCCTGTGTGTGGTAGGAGTGTATCATCAGTCCCTGTGTGTAGCATGAGTGTATCATCACTCCCTGTGTGTGGTATGAGTGTATCGTCACTCCCTGTGTGTAGCATGAGTGTATCATCACTCCCTGTGTGTAGCATGAGTGTATCGTCACTCCCTGTGTGTAGCATGAGTGTATCGTCACTCCCTGTGTGTAGCATGAGTGTATCATCACTCCTTGTGTGTGGAATGAGTGTATCATCACTCCCTGTGTGTGGTAGGAGTGTATCATCATTTTCCTGTGTGTAGCATGAGTGTATCATCACTCCCTGTGTGTGGTATGAGTGTATCATCACTCCCTGTGTGTAGCATGAGTGTATCATCACTCCCTGTGTGTAGCATGAGTGTATCATCACTACCTGTGTGTAGCTTGAGTGTATCATCACTCCCTGTGTGTGGTATGAGTGTATCATCACTCCCTGTGTGTGGTATGAGTGTATCATCACTACCTGTGTGTAGCATGAGCGTATCATCACTCCCTGTGTGTAGCATGAGTGTATCATCACTCCCTGTGTGTGGTATGAGTGTATCATCACTCCCTGTGTGTGGTATGAGTGCATCATCACTCCCTGTGTGTGGTATGAGTGTATCATCACTCCCTGTGTGTAGCATGAGTGTATCATCACTCCCTGTGTGTAGCATGAGTGTATCATCACTCCCTGTGTGTAGCATGAGTGTATCATCACTCCCTGTGTGTGGTAGGAGTGTATCATCATTTCACTGTACCTATTCTCGTCAGTACAAGCAATTAGAATAGTGCAGAGAGCGGCATACGTTGCTAATACAGTATAATATTCGTTTTTACGGCTCAAAGAGAATCGTAAGAGGCATTCACAAGTCATCACATGGAAACTAATTTCCAGATTTCTCCAGTAATAATTATAAATTTCGACATATATGGTCAAAATCAAATTCAAACCTTCAAAAGAAAACAAAAAAACAAAAATACTAGTAGTACACTAGTACACTAGTACAGTAGTGCACTAGTACAGTAGTACACTAGTGCACTAGTACTGTAGTGCACTAGTACACTACTACATTAGTACATTAGTACACTAGTAAACTAGTACACTAGTACACTAGTACACTAGTACATTAGTACATTAGTACACAAGCACATTAGTACAGAAGTACACTAGTACACTAGTACATTAGTACATTAGTATACAAGCACATTAGTACAGAAGTACACTAGTACAGTAGTACTACTGTACAGAAGTACAGTAGTAGAGTAGTACAGTAGTACAGTAGTACACTAGTACAGTAGTACAATAGTACAGTAGTACACTAGTACAGTAGTACACTAGTACAGTAGTACACTAGTACACTAGTACAGTAGTACACTAGTACAGTAGTACAGTAGTACAGTAGTACACTAGTACACTAGTACAGTAGTACAGTAGTACAGTAGTACACTAGTACAGTAGTATATAGTACACTAGAACACTAGTACACTAGTACAGTAGTACAGTAGTACACTAGTACAGTAGTACACTAGTACACTAGTACACTAGTACACTAGTACACTAGTACAGTAGTACAGTAGTACACTAGTACACTAGTACACTAGTACAGTAGTACACTAGTATACAAGTGCATTAATACAGTAGTACACTAGTACAGTAGTACACTAGTACACTAGTACACTAGTACAGTAGTACACTAGTACAGTAGTACAGTAGTACAGTAGTACAGTAGTACACTAGAACAGTAGTACGGTAGTACAATAGTATACTAGTACACTAGTACACTAGTACAGTAGTACAGTAGTACACTAGTACACTAGTACAGTAGTACAGTAGTACACTAGTACAGTAGTATAGTAGTACACTAGAACACTAGTACACTAGTACAGTAGTACAGTAGTACACTAGTACAGTAGTACAGTAGTACACTAGTACACTAGTACACTAGTAGAGTAGTACAGTAGTACAGTAGTACAGTAGTACAGTAGTACAGTAGTACATTAGTACAGTAGTACAGTAGTACACTAGTACACTAGTACACTGGTACAGTAGTACACTAGTACACTAGTGCATTAGTACAGTAGTAAACTAGTACAGTAGTACACTAGTACAGTAGTACAGTAGTACAGTAGTACAGTAGTACACTAGAACAGTAGTACAGTAGTACACTAGTATACTAGTACACTAGTACACTAGTACATTAGTACACTAGTACACTAGTACAGTAGTACACTAGTACAGTAGTACACTAGTACACTAGTACAGTAGTACACTAGTACAGTAGTGCACTAGTACACTAGTACATTAGTACAGTAGCACACTAGTACAGTAGTACAGTAGTACAGTAGTACATTAGTACACTAGTACACTAGTACAGTAGTACAGTAGTACAGTAGTACAGAAGCACAGTAGTACAGTAATACAGTAGTACACTAGTACTGTAGTACACTAATCCAGTAGTACAGTAGTACACTAGTACACTACAACACTAGTACACTAGTACAGTCGTACAGTAGTACAGTGGTACAGTAGTACAGTAGTACACTAGTACAGTAGTACACTAGTACAGTAGTATAGTAGTACACTAGTACAGTAGTACAGTAGTACAGTAGTACACTAGTACAGCAGTACACTAGTACACTAGTCCAGTAGTATAGTAGTACAGTAGTACACTAGTACACTAGTACACTAGTACAGTAGTACAGTAGTACAGTAGTACAGTAGTGCACAAGTACAGTAGTACACTAGTACACTAGTACAGTAGTACACTAGTACACTAGTACACTATTCTAGTAGTACAGTAGTACGCTACTAAACTAGTACAGTAGTACACTAGTACAGTAGTACACTATTCCAGCAGTACAGTAGTACACTATTCCAGCAGTACAGTAGTACACTAGAAAACTAGAACAGTAGTACACTAGTACAGTATTACACAAGAAAACTAGTACAGTAGTACACTATTCCAGAAGTACAGTAGTACACTACTAAACTAGTACAGTAGTACACTAGTACAGTAGTACAATAGTACACTAGTACAGTAGTACACTATTCCAGTAGTACAGTAGTGCACTAGTAAACTAGTACAGTAGTACACTAGTACAGTAGTACACTAGTAAACTAGTACAGTAGTACACTAGTACAGTAGTGCACTAGTAAACTAGTACAGTAGTACACTAGTAAACTAGAACAGTAGTACACTAGTAAACTAGTACAGTAGTACACTAGTACAGTAGTACACTAGTAAACTAGTACAGTAGTACACTAGTACAGTAGTACACTAGTAAACTAGTACAGTAGTACACTAGTACAGCAGTACACTAGTAAACTAGTACAGTAGTACACTAGTAAACTAGTACAGTAGTACACTAGTAAACTAGTACAGTAGTACACTAGTACAGTAGTACACTAGTAAACTAGTAATGTAGTACACTAGTAAACTAGTACAGTAGTACACTAGTAAACTAGTACAATAGTACACTAGTACAGAAGTACACTAGTAAACTAGTACAGTAGTACACTAGTAAACTAGTACAGTAGTACACTAGTACAGTAGTACACTACTACAGTAGTACAGTAGTACACTGCTAAACTAGTACAGTAGTACACTAGTACAGTAGTACACTAGTAAACTAGTACAGTAGTGCACTAGTACAGTAGTAAACTAGTGCAGTAGTACACTAGTAAACTAGTACAGTAATACACTAGTAAACTAGTACAGTAGTACACTAGTAAACTAGTACAGTAGTGCACTAGTACAGTAGTACACTAGTACAGAAGAACACTAGTACAGTAGTACACTAGTACAGTAGTACACTAGTACAGTAGTAAACTAGTACAGTAGTGCACTAGTACAGTAGTACACTAGTACAGAAGAACACTAGTACAGTAGTACACTAGTACAGTAGTACACTAGTACAGTAGTACACTAGTAAAGTAGTACACTATTACAGTAGAACACTAGTACAGTAGTACACTAGTACAGTAGTACACTAGTACAGTAGTACACTAGTAAAGTAGTACACTATTACAGTAGTACACTAGTACAGAAGTGCACTAGTACAGTAGTACACTAGTACAGAAGAACACTAGTAAAGTAGTACACTAGTTCAGTAGTACACTAGTACAGTAGTACACTAGTACAGTAGTACACTAGTACAGTAGTACACTAGTAAAGTAGTACACTATTACAGTAGTACACTAGTACAGTAGTACACTAGTACAGTAGTACACTAGTACAGTAGTACACTAGTACAGTAGTGCACTAGTACAGTAGTAAACTAGTACAGTAGTTCACTAGTACAGTAGTACACTAGTACAGTAGTACACTAGTACAGTAGTACACTAGTACAGTAGTACACTAGTACAGTAGTACACTAGTACAGTAGTGCACTAGTACAGTAGTAAACTAGTACAGTAGTTCACTAGTACAGTAGTACACTAGTACAGTAGTACACTAGTACAGTAGTACACTAGTACAGTAGTACACTAGTACAGTAGTACACTAGCACAGTAGTACACTAGTACAGTAGTGCACTAGTACAGTAGTAAACTAGTACAGTAGTACACTAGTACAGTAGTGCACTAGTACAGTAGTAAACTAGTACACTATTACAGAAGTACACTAGTACAGAAGTACACTAGTAAAGTAGTACATTAGTACAGTAGTACACTAGTACACTAGTAAAGTAGTACATTAGTACACTAGTACAGTAGTACATTAGTACAGTAGAACACTAGTACACTAATACACTAGTACAGTAGTACACTAGTACAGTAGTACATTAGTACACTAGTTCACTAATACAGCAGTATACGAGTAGACTAGTACAATAATACACTAGTACACTAGTACAGTAGTACACAAGTACAGTAGCACACTAGTACAGTAGCACACTAGTACATTAGCACACTAATATACTAGAACAGTAGTGCGCTAGTACACTAGTACACTAGAGCAGTAGTTCACTAGTACACTAGTACACAAGCACACTAGTACAGAAGTACACTATAACAAGTACACTAGTACACCATTACAGAAATACACTTGTAAAAGAGTGCACTAGTACACTAGGACAGAAGTACTCAAGTACACTAGTACACTCGTACCATAGTACACTAGTACAGAAGTTCACTAGTACACTAGTACGGTAGTACTCTAGTACACTGGTACAGTAGTACACTAGTAAAGAAGTAAAAGAGTTCACTAGTGTAGTAGTACACTAGTACAGAAGTACACTAGTACAGTAGTACACTAGTACAGAAGTACACAAGTACGCTATTAAAGTAATATTTTAGTACACTAGTACAGTAGTACACTAGTGATGTAGTACACTAGTACAGAAGTGCACTAGTACACTAGTAAAGTAGTACATTATTACAGTAGTACACTAGTACAGTAGTACACTAGTACAGAATAACAGTAGTAAAGTAGTACACTAGTACAGTAGTACGCTAGTACACTAGTAAAGTAGTACATTAGTACACTAGTACAGTAGTACATTAGTACAGTAGAACACTAGTACACTAATACACTAGTACAGTAGTACACTAGTACAGTAGTACATTAGTACACTAGTTCACTAATACAGCAGTATACGAGTAGACTAGTACAATAATACACTAGTACACTAGTACAGTAGTACACAAGTACAGTAGCACACTAGTACAGTAGCACACTAGTACATTAGCACACTAATATACTAGAACAGTAGTGCGCTAGTACACTAGTACACTAGAGCAGTAGTTCACTAGTACACTAGTACACAAGCACACTAGTACGGAAGTACACTATTACAAGTACACTAGTACACCATTACAGAAATACTCTTGTAAAAGAGTGCACTAGTACACTAGGACAGAAGTACTCAAGTACACTAGTACACTCGTACCATAGTACACTAGTACAGAAGTTCACTAGTACACTAGTACGGTAGTACTCTAGTACACTGGTACAGTAGTACACTAGTAAAGAAGTAAAAGAGTACACTAGTGTAGTAGTACACTAGTACAGAAGTGCACTAGTACACTAGTACAGTAGTACATTAGTACACTAGTACAGTAGTACACTAGTGATGTAGTACACTAGTATAGAAGTGCACTAGTACACTGGTACAGTAGTACATTAGTACACTAGTACAGTAGAACACTAGTGATGTAGTACACTAGTACAGAAGTGCACTAGTAAACTAGTACAGTAGTACACTAGTACACTACTAAAGTAATACACTACTACCTGACCTCCACCTGGCCTCCACCTGACCTCTACCTGGCCCCCACCTGGCCTCCACCTAGCCTCCCCCTGACCTCTACCTGGCCTACATCTGGCCACTACCTGGCCTCCACCTGGCCTCTATCTGGCCCCCACCTGGCCTCTACCTGGCCTCCACCTGGCCTCTACCTGGCCTCCACCTGGCCTCTACCTGGCCTCCACCTGACCTCTACCTGGCCTCCACCTGACCTCTACCGGGCCTTCACCTGGCCTCTACCTGACCTCTACCTGGCCTCCACCTGGCCTCCACCTTGCCTCCACCTGGCCGCTACCTGGCCTCCACCTGGCCTCTACCTGACCTCCTCCTGGCCTCTACCTGGCCTCCACCTGGCCTCTACCTTACCTCTACCTGGCCTCCACCTGGCCTCCATTTTGCCTCTACCTGACCTCTACCTAGCCTCCACCTGGCCTCCACCTGGTCTCCCCCTTGCCTCTACCTGGCCTCCACCTGACTTCTACCTGGCCTCTACTTGGCCTCTACCTGACCTCTACCTGGCCTCCACCTGGCCTTTACATGGCCTCCACCTGGCCTCTACCTGGCCTCCACCTGGCCTCTACCTGGCCTCCACCTGGCCCCCACCTGGCCTCCACCTGGCCTCCACCTGACCTCTACCTGGCCTCCACCTGGCCTCTACCTGACCTCTACCTGGCCTCCACCTTGCCTCTACCTGGCCTCCACCTGGCCTCTACCTGGCCTCCACCTGACCTCTACCTGGCCTCCACCTGGCCTCTACCTCGCATCCACCTGATCTCCACCTGACCTCTAGCTGGCCTCCACCTGGTCTCTACCTGGCCTCCACCTGGCCTCTACCTGGCCTCCACCTGACCTCTACCTGGCCTCCACCTGGCCTCTACCTGACCTCCAGCTGGCCTCCACCTGGTCTCTACCTGGCCTCCACCTGGCCTCTACCTAACCCCCATCTGACCTCTACCTGGCCTCCACCTGGCCTCTACCTGGCCTCCACCTGGCCTCTACCTGGCCTCTACCTGGCCTCCACCTGGCCTGTACCTGGCCTCCACATGGCCTCTACCTGGCCTCCACCTGGCCTCTACCTGGTCTCCACCTGGCCTCCACCTGGCCTCTGCCTGGCCTCCACCTGGCCTCTACCTGGCCACCACCTGGCCTCCTCCTGGCCTCTACCTGGCCTCCACCTGGCCTCTACCTGGCCCCCACCTGATCTCCACCTGACCTCTACCTGGTCTCCACCTGGCCTCCTCCTGGCCTCTACCTGGCCTCCACCTGGCCTCTACCTGGCCCCCACCTGATCTCCACCTGACCTCTAGCTGGCCTCCACCTGGTCTCTACCTGGCCTCCACCTGGCCTCCACCTGGCCTCAACCTGACCTCTACCTGGCCTCCACCTGGCCTCTACCTGGCCTCCACCTGGCCTCTACCTGGCCTCCAAATGGCCTCTACCTGGCCTCCACCTGACCTCTACCTGGCCTCCACCTTGCCTCCACCTTACCTCTACCTGGCCTCCACCTGGCCTCCACCTGGCCTCCGCCTGGCCTCCACCTGGCCTCCACCTGACCTCTACCTGGCCTCTACCTGGCCTCCACCTGGCCTCTACCAGGCCTCCACCTCCCCTCTACCTGGCCTTCACCTGGCCTCTACCTGGCATCCACCTGACCTCCACCTGACCTCTACCTGGCCTCCACCTGGCCTCTACCTGGCCTCTACCTGGCCTCCACCTGACCTCTATTTGGCCTCCACCTGGCCTCTACCTGGCATCCACCTGACCTCCACCTGACCTCTACCTGGCCTCTACCTGGCCTCCACCTGACCTCTACCTGGCCTCCACCTGGCCTCTACCTGGCATCCACCTGACCTCCACCTGACCTCCACCTGGCCTCTACCTGGCCTCTACCTGGCCTCCACCTGGCCTGTACCTGGCCTCCACATGGCCTCTACCTGGCCTCCACCTGGCCTCTACCTGGTCTCCACCTGGCCTC
>NC_091294.1:9228200-9240700 GCF_038502225.1 Cherax quadricarinatus | reverse complement strand
TCTGGCCACCTCGGCTAGTGTGTCGACCATTGTTCTGTTGCTCTTGGCCTCCTGCAGTTATGTGGCGGGTTGTACATTACTGCAATTACCACCTTATGGCCCTCAGACTGGATTGTTCGTAGTAAGTAGTCCCTTTTCCCATGCCATCCATTCCTTACATTTTCTCAAAACCCCACTGGTTTTTAATGAGCAGTGCAACTCCTCCTCCCCCTCTCCTCCCTCTGTCTTTCCTGAGGATTTGATATCCGGGTGGAAAGACTGCATCTGTTATCCTCCTGGTGAATTTTGTTTCTGTGAGTGCTATTACGTCTGGGGATGTCTCCTTGATTCTTTCATACCACTCTTCACACTTACTTGTTATTCCATCTGCATTTGTATACCACACCTTCAACTTTTAAAAAAAAAAAACTGTGGTCTGGGGGTTACATTGGGGTTGGGAAAGTGAGAGACCTGATAAGGAACTATGGGTGGTTGCTGTAGGGGTGGAGTTTGTGATGAGGTGGGTGGGTGGCATTGGATATGGCATGTGTGTTTTGGGTTAGAATGTTTGGTTGCACTGGGGTTGTCCTGGTTGGGGGCTTCTGTAGGTCGTTGTGAGGGAGGCTGTATTTGATCTTCCTCCTGAGTCTGGGTTCTCCTGTCCATCTACATCTTCTCCTCTCTTTCCTCCTTTCGGCTTTGTACCATCTCTCTCAGTTTCTGCCTTTCTTCTTGTGTTCTGTCGCGGTGTGTGTGTGTGTGTGTGTGTGTGAGTGTGTGTGTGTGTGTGTGTGTGTGTGTGTGTGTGTGTGTGTGTGTGTGTGTGTGTGTGTGTGTGTGTGTGTGTGTGTGTGTGTGTGTGTGTGTGTGTGTGTGTGTGTGTGTGTGTGTGTGTGTGTGTGTGTGTGTGTGTGTGTGTGTGTGTGTGTGTATGTGTGTGTGTGTGTGTGTGTGTGTGTGTGTGTGCGTGTGTGTGTGTGTGTGTGTGTGTGTTTGTGTTTCAGATGATGTAAAATTAACGAGTGACATACAAGCAGGAGAAAGCACGCATACTTCAGGAAGATGAGAGCAGACTACACGAGAGGTTCGGAGAGTGGCTGCTGCAAATCAAAATGAAAAAAATGTAAGGTCAAGGCAAATGTGGAAGGAGAAGCAGTATATCTCTGAGGTAGAGAAACTACGAACATAAGGCAAAGCAAATTCGTTTGAAGCAATAAATCACTGAGGATCTGTCAGTGCAATCGTCAGTTGAGGCGCAATGCTCCATCTACCACCCGCTAGACATGCACACAGCATTCACCTAGCTAGTCAGTGAAGGACAAAGATCTGTTGGTTACCTTCACAGCAAAAATATTGCCTCAGGTATATATCAACTACTTAACTTTGGTGGCATATAAGAGTCCAGCAAACTCTGGAACTACCTTCAAGGACTTAAAGAGGATATACGTGATGTATGTTAAACCCATCGAAATACGTGGAACCCCACATGTGTTTAATCAAGGTAGGTTCACCTTAAGTTCAGATGGTGAACATATAAATGTTATGTACAAAAATGATATTCAATACAGACAAAATGAAGAATTAGTCACAAGTGCATCATCTGGGTACCTTTATCGGAGACGTTTCGCCATCCAGTGGCTTTATTAATTCAAATTCAGGATCATAATGGAAAAATTGGACGGATATGATAGTAACAGTGTTGTGATCCTTGACAGGGAAGTGGGAAATCAGGTGACAGGTAGCGTGTGGGAGGTTACCTAGCATGAAGAGTGCAAGAGGTTTTGTTAAGATGACAACACATTGATATTCGACGATGTTGTGATGATGGTTGCCTGCACAAGCTGCCTACAAGCACTCTCAGCCTCTTCGAGAATGAGATTCACTTTTATCAGGCACCACTGGGAATGCAATTTTATCTCTTTGTGTGATGCAAACATTGCTTTTGTCCTGGATCCTCCAAGCATATTTTGTGCTATTGAAATCTGACATGAAGTCAAACTTTACTCACAAATGTCTGACGTAAATTCTTTCTCTTCACTCTGCGTCATAATGGACACACTATCATGTTACCCCAGTCACCACAGTCATGTTATACAGTACTTACTTAGTCTCCGGGTTGTAGAAAACAAAGATGGAATGAGTGGGACGAAGAAGAGGTGGAGGCAACTCAATCCACAATATCAAGAGTAAATATGATAAGGCACAAGAGGCCAGAAGCCCGTAATACTGGAGAGATTAGCTTAAGAACCGAGACTAACCCAGTGTACACGGTGTGGACACACAAAGAGAGGAATAGAGTAAAACAAAGGACAGGAATCCACCAGTGAGTGTGAGGGATGAGGGAGCTTGTATAGCCATTACACACGGTCAGGGGTCGCGCATATAGACACACTCAAGGCTGGCTAACTTAGTCTCTCAGATAACAATATTTACATAGGCTGTACATATTAGCCAAAAATCAATAAGGAATCTAACTTTTGGCAGCATTCCTTAATATCACTATTATTAATATTATTATTATTATTATTATTATTATTATTATTATTATTATTATTATTATTATTATTATTATTATTATTATTATTTGTTTGTTCATTGTTGTTACCTGTGATATATAGCTGTAACCAGTGAGCGGTCTCAGCCTAGGGCTGAGAAACCTGAAGATAACTTCTCGGTTCGTCCTGGACCATAGTCAAATCATGCCTAGGCGAGAAGAGTAGAGAAAACCAGAAGACAATACAGTAAGGGGCAGGAGAGAAAGTAGTAGTAGTAGTAATAGTAGAAGCATCAGTAGTAATAATAAGAATAGTAGTTGTTGTAGCTAAAATGTTAAAGTAGCAATAGTTTTAGCGAAAGAAGCTGTAATAGTAGCAGTAGTAGTAGTAGTAGAGGAAGTAATGAGATAGTAGCAGTAGTAGTAATGGTAGAAGTAATAATATAGAGTACTATTAGTGGTAGCTGTGGTAGGCGTAGTAGTAGTAGTAGTAGTAATGGTACTAAGAGTAGTAGTTGTAGTACCTGTTGTAATAGTAGCTGTAGCAGTAATAGTAGTAGTAGTAGTAGTAGTAGTAGTAGTAGTAGTGCTAAGAGTACATAACAACAAAAGAGAGAATACTGCAGAACAAGTGATGCTGGCCAGGCAGAACTAGTGATGCTGGCCAGGCAGAACTAGTGATGCTGGCCAGGCAGAACTAGTGATGCTGGCCAGGCAGAACTAGTGATGCTGGCCAGGCAGAACTAGTGATGCTGGCCAGGCAGAACTAGTGATGCTGGCCAGGCAGAACAAGTGATGCTGGCCAGGCAGAACAAGTGATGCTGGCCAGGCAGAACTAGTGATGCTGGCCAGGCAGAACAAGTGATGCTGGCCAGGCAGAACAAGTGATGCTGGCCAGGCAGAACAAGTGATGCTGGCCAGGCAGAACAAGTGATGCTGGCCAGGCAGAACAAGTGATGCTGGCCAGGCAGAACTAGTGATGCTGGCCAGGCAGAACTAGTGATGCTGGCCAGGCAGAACAAGTGATGCTGGCCAGGCAGAACTAGTGATGCTGGCCAGGCAGAACAAGTGATGCTGGCCAGGCAGAACAAGTGATGCTGGCCAGGCAGAACAAGTGATGCTGGCCAGGCAGAACTAGTGATGCTGGCCAGGCAGAACTAGTGATGCTGGCCAGGCAGAACTAGTGATGCTGGCCAGGCAGAACAAGTGATGCTGGCCAGGCAGAACTAGTGATGCTGGCCAGGCAGAACTAGTGATGCTGGCCAGGCAGAACTAGTGATGCTGGCCAGGCAGAACTAGTGATGCTGGCCAGGCAGAACTAGTGATGCTGGCCAGGCAGAACTAGTGATGCTGGCCAGGCAGAACTAGTGATGCTGGCCAGGCAGAACTAGTGATGCTGGCCAGGCAGAACTAGTGATGCTGGCCAGGCAGAACTAGTGATGCTGGCCAGGCAGAACTAGTGATGCTGGCCAGGCAGAACTAGTGACGCTAGCCAGGCAGAACTAGTGATACTAGCCAGGCAGAACTAGGGATGCTAGCCAGGCAGAACTAGTGATGCTGGCCAGGCAGAACTAGTGATGCTGGCCAGGCAGAACTAGTGATGCTAGCCAGGCAGAACTAGTGATGCTAGCCAGGCAGAACTAGTGATGCTGGCCAGGCAGAACTAGTGATGCTGGCCAGGCAGAACTAGTGATGCTGGCCAGGCAGAACTAGTGATGCTGGCCAGGCAGAACTAGTGATGCTGGCCAGGCAGAACTAGTGATGCTAGCCAGGCAGAACTAGTGATGCTAGCCAGGCAGAACTAGTGATGCTGGCCAGGCAGAACTAGTGATGCTGGCCAGGCAGAACTAGTGATGCTGGCCAGGCAGAACTAGTGATGCTAGCCAGGCAGAACTAGTGATGCTAGCCAGGCAGAACTAGTGATGCTAGCCAGGCAGAACTAGTGATGCTAGCCAGGCAGAACTAGTGATGCTAGCCAGGCAGAACTAGGGATGCTGGCCAGGCAGAACTAGTGATGCTGGCCAGGCAGAACTAGTGATGCTAGCCAGGCAGAACTAGTGATGCTGGCCAGGCAGAACTAGTGATGCTAGCCAGGCAGAACTAGGGATGCTAGCCAGGCAGAACTAGGGATGCTAGCCAGGCAGAACTAGTGATGCTGGCCAGGCAGAACTAGTGATGCTGGCCAGGCAGAACTAGTGATGCTAGCCAGGCAGAACTAGTGATGCTAGCCAGGCAGAACTAGTGATGCTAGCCAGGCAGAACTAGTGATGCTAGCCAGGCAGAACTAGTGATGCCAGCCAGGCAGAACTAGTGATGCTGGCCAGGCAGAACTAGTGATGCTAGCCAGGCAGAACTAGTGATGCTAGCCAGGCAGAACTAGTGATGCTAGCCAGGCAGAACTAGTGATGCTAGCCAGGCAGAACTAGTGATGCTAGCCAGGCAGAACTAGTGATGCTAGCCAGGCAGAACTAGTGATGCTAGCCAGGCAGAACTAGTGATGCTGGCCAGGCAGAACTAGTGATGCTGGCCAGGCAGAACTAGTGATGCTAGCCAGGCAGAACTAGTGATGCTAGCCAGGCAGAACTAGGGATGCTAGCCAGGCAGAACTAGTGATGCTGGCCAGGCAGAACTAGTGATGCTAGCCAGGCAGAACTAGTGATGCTGGCCAGGCAGAACTAGTGATGCTAGCCAGGCAGAACTAGTGATGCTGGCCAGGCAGAACTAGTGATGCTAGCCAGGCAGAACTAGTGATGCTAGCCAGGCAGAACTAGTGATGCTGGCCAGGCAGAACTAGTGATTCTGTTGAGGCAGAACTAGTGATGCTGGCCAGGCAGAACTAGTGATGCTAGCCAGGCAGAACTAGTGATGCTGGCCAGGCAGAACTAGTGATGCTAGCCAGGCAGAACTAGTGATGCTAGCCAGGCAGAACTAGTGATGCTAGCCAGGCAGAACTAGTGATGCTAGCCAGGCAGAACTAGTGATGCCAGCCAGGCAGAACTAGTGATGCTGGCCAGGCAGAACTAGTGATGCTAGCCAGGCAGAACTAGTGATGCTAGCCAGGCAGAACTAGTGATGCTAGCCAGGCAGAACTAGTGATGCTAGCCAGGCAGAACTAGTGATGCTAGCCAGGCAGAACTAGTGATGCTAGCCAGGCAGAACTAGTGATGCTAGCCAGGCAGAACTAGTGATGCTGGCCAGGCAGAACTAGTGATGCTCGCCAGGCAGAACTAGTGATGCTAGCCAGGCAGAACTAGGGATGCTAGCCAGGCAGAACTAGTGATGCTAGCCAGGCAGAACTAGTGATGCTGGCCAGGCAGAACTAGTGATGCTAGCCAGGCAGAACTAGTGATGCTGGCCAGGCAGAACTAGTGATGCTAGCCAGGCAGAACTAGTGATGCTGGCCAGGCAGAACTAGTGATGCTAGCCAGGCAGAACTAGTGATGCTAGCCAGGCAGAACTAGTGATGCTGGCCAGGCAGAACTAGTGATTCTGTTGAGGCAGAACTAGTGATGCTGGCCAGGCAGAACTAATGATACTGGCCAGGCAGAACTAGTGATGCTGGCCAGGCAGAACTAGTGATGCTAGCCAGGCAGAACTAGTGATGCTAGCCAGGCAGAACTAGTGATGCTGGCCAGGCAGAACTAATGATACTGGCCAGGCAGAACTAGTGATTCTGTTGAGGCAGAACTAGTGATGCTGGCCAGGCAGAACTAATGATACTGGCCAGGCAGAACTAGTGATGCTGGCCAGGCAGAACTAGTGATGCTAGCCAGGCAGAACTAGTGATGCTAGCCAGGCAGAACTAGTGATGCTGGCCAGGCAGAACTAGTGATGCTGGCCAGGCAGAACTAATGATACTGGCCAGGCAGAACTAGGGATGCTAGCCAGGCAGAACTAGTGATGCTGGCCAGGCAGAACTAGTGATGCTAGCCAGGCAGAACTAGTGATGCTGGCCAGGCAGAACTAGTGATTCTGTTGAGGCAGAACTAGTGATGCTGGCCAGGCAGAACTAATGATACTGGCCAGGCAGAACTAGTGATGCTAGCCAGGCAGAACTAGGGATGCTAGCCAGGCAGAACTAGTGATGCTGGCCAGGCAGAACTAGTGATGCTGGCCAGGCAGAACTAGGGATGCTAGCCAGGCAGAACTAGTGATGCTGGCCAGGCAGAACTAATGATACTGGCCAGGCAGAACTAGTGATGCTAGCCAGGCAGAACTAGGGATACTAGCCAGGCAGAACTAGTGATGCTGGCCAGGCAGAACTAATGATACTGGCCAGGCAGAACTAGTGATGCTAGCCAGGCAGAACTAGGGATGCTAGCCAGGCAGAACTAGTGATGCTGGCCAGGCAGAACTAATGATACTGGCCAGGCAGAACTAGTGATGCTAGCCAGGCAGAACTAGGGATGCTAGCCAGGCAGAACTAGTGATGCTGGCCAGGCAGAACTAGTGATGCTGGCCAGGCAGAACTAGTGATGCTAGCCAGGCAGAACTAGTGATGCTGGCCAGGCAGAACTAATGATACTGGCCAGGCAGAACTAGTGATACTGGCCAGGCAGAACTAATGATACTGGCCAGGCAGAACTAGTGATGCTGGCCAGGCAGAACTAGTGATTCTGTTGAGGCAGAACTAGTGATGCTGGCCAGGCAGAACTAATGATACTGGCCAGGCAGAACTAGTGATGCTAGCCAGGCAGAACTAGTGATGCTGGCCAGGCAGAACTAGTTATGCTGGCCAGGCAGAACTAGTGATGCTGGCCAGGCAGAACTAGGGATGCTGGTCAGGCAGAACTAGTGATGCTGGCCAGGCAGAACTAGTGATGCTAGCCAGGCAGAACTAGTGATGCTGGCCAGGCAGAACTAGTGATTCTGTTGAGGCAGAACTAGTGATGCTGGCCAGGCAGAACTAATGATACTGGCCGGGCTGAACTAGTGATGCTAGCCAGGCAGAACTAGTGATGCTGGCCAGGCAGAACTAGTGATTCTGTTGAGGAAGAACTAGTGATGCTGGCCAGGCAGAACTAATGATACTGGCCAGGCAGAACTAGTGATGCTGGCCAGGCAGAACTAGTGATGCTGGCCATGCAGAACTAGTTATGCTGGCCAGGCAGAACTAGTGTTGCTGGCCAGGCAGAACTAGGGATGCTGGTCAGGCAGAACTAGTGATGCTGACCAGGCAGAACTAGTTATGCTGGCCAGGCAGAACTAGTGATGCTGGTCAGGCAGAACTAGGGATGCTGACCAGGCAGAACCAGTGATGCTGGCCAGACAGAACTAGTGATGCTGGTCAGGCAGAACTAGGGATGCTGGTCAGGCAGAACTAGTGATGCTGGCCATGCAGAACTAGTTATGCTGGCCAGGCAGAACTAGTGATGCTGGTCAGGCAGAACTAGGGATGCTGGTCAGGCAGAACTAGTGATGCTGGCCAGGCAGAACTAGTGATGCTGGCCAGGCAGAACTAGTTATGCTGGCCAGGCAGAACTAGTGATGCTAGTCAGGCAGAACTAGGGATGCTGGTCAGGCAGAACTAGTGATGCTGACCAGGCAGAACTAGTGATGCTGACCAGGCAGAACCAGTGATGCTGGCCAGACAGAACTAGTGACAGAGTAATGTGTATGAATAATTTCATGGCAGTGGAGAATGAAGGATCTCAAGACTCTAACACCTATCCTCATGAGAGCAGAGAAGAGCTGCAATAAACCAACTGTCCCAAACTAAGGAAGAAAGAAAGACGCAAGAGAGAAAAGTCAGAAGACAGGAAAGAAAAGAAACTACAGAAGACAGGTCGAGTATGAAGGAGAGGAGGAGACAAAGATGAGTGACGAGTTTTCTGAAGATAAAAATATTTGACAATATATTGCGAAAGGGAAACAGTGACAGAAGCAAAGCCAGGACTAGGATACATGTTAGTAAAATAAGGGCAAGGTCTACAAGACAGCGTCTTTGAAGGCAAGAAAGGCAGATAGTTATAGCAGAAGACCTGTTAAAAATATGTCTGTGATCACTGTGTCTGCAAGACAAACACATTTTTGTGCTCGTATCTCTGTCAAGAAAGAGAGCGGCAAATGTCGCCAAAGTACTGGAGAGGACAACAGAAGCAGGAAATGACGTACACACCGGAAGCATCAGTGAAAGAAGGAGGAGAAGGAGAAGTATGAACAAGATTACTGCAAAGTTTAACGTAAAGCAAGATTGATATCTAGAGGAAGATGGGTATTGTTAAAATTTTGAAGACTGGAAATGTAGGGAAAGAAATATGCTTGATAGAGAAAATGGTCCGTTTAGTTAGAGAATATGCAGAGTTTATGAAATCAGGAGGATAGCCAAAGCGAGAAAATTAACAACTGTGAAGACTGAAGATTTCAGGGCCGATAAATTAAGGGTCACAGATGCGGAGGCTACGGAGGAAGAGAGAAACAAGAACACTTTACTTGATAAACGGATCATGGTCAACAAAATAGTGAATATACGTGTTATTGTATAAACGGAAAAAAAGAGACGTCTGTCAGAGTGCGGTGAACATGAACATCAAGGAAAATAAGCAATGAGGACGATTCGCATTCAGCTTAATTGTTAAGGGCATCAAGGAAAGGTTGGAAACACTTAAGTAACAAGGCCAAAGAGAAAAGCCATCATTAACATAGTGAAGACAGAGGAGGACTTATCCCAATAGTAGGAAGCACAGCGGTTTCGAAATATTCAGTGTATATATTAGAGAGGACAGGGGGTAATGGCGTGACCAAAACAACTCACGAGGTTTAAGAATAAAATTTAACTTGAGAAGAAAAATGGAGTTCACACAAAGGAGAACAAGATCAGGAAAGACAGCAGTGACAATATAAAGTAGCCCTTCATTGGCCTTCACTGAAAAATCTTAGAGCATTATGAAGTAGAACATTAGTGAAGAGAAACTTGACGACAAAAATTAACATCTTACGGGTGAGATATGGCTGTACAAGTAGGACGAAGTCTTGAGAGTGATGGAGGTGAGCAAGAGAAAAAGTGCCTAGAAAATATGTGAGGGTTTTGTCCAGTTAAGAGGCAAGAGGATAAGGGACAGAACCTCTAGATTAAATATTATGGCAAAAAAAAAAAACAAGTTAGTGGGTTTTAAAAACACCATAGAAATGAGGTAGAGAGGGACGGATAACACTGAAACGTTGAACAAGATTAAATCAGGAGGACAGAAATTAGGGACTGACAGTGATCTTGATGTGATCAAGAGGGTTGGAAACAAAAGGATTGTAGCCGCGTGAGTCAGAGAGCAAGAATTCGACTTTACGGAGTAATCCTCGTGATTGAGGACAACCACCAAATTACCTTTGTTCCAGCCGTGGTATTGTGACTTTTTATTATTTTCTGTTGATTGCCTGTTCAACGAATCTGTTGCTGCTGGCGGCACTCTGACGCACATATCCATCACTGCCTGGTTGATTTAGCACTTAGAGAGGCACTTATCTTGTTTCTTTTTGAAGAGATCCACACTTACTCCAGCAATATTGCAACATTTATGTACTTTTCTTAGCACATCGGCCGTCTCCCACCAAGGCAGGGAGGCCAGAAAAAGAAAAGTTTTCATCATCATTCACTCTACCATTGTCTTGCCAGAGGCGCGCATGCACTACAGTTATAAAAACTGCAACATTAACACCCCTCCTTCAGAGTACAGACACTGTACTTCCCATCTCCCTTCATAAATGTCACTTTGCTCAAACTTCTACAGCACGACAACTCCTAAAAAACATTTTGTCCCCAATCGCTCCTATCTAACACGCTGACGCATACTTGCTAGAAGACCAAGCCCCTCGCACACAAAACCTCCTTTACCCCCTCCCTCTACCCTTTCCTAGGCCGACCCCTACCCCGCCTTCCCTCCACTACAGATTTATATACTCTCGAAGTCATTCTATTTTGTACCACCCTCTCTACATGTCTGAACCACCTCAATAACCCCTCCTCAGCCCTCTACATAATACTTTTGGTAATCCTGCACCTCCTCCTAATTTCCAAACTACGAATTCTCTGCATTATACTCACACCGCACATTGCCATCAGACATGACATCTCCACTACCTCCAGCCTTCTCCTTGTTGCAACATTCACCACCACTGCTTCACACCCATATAAAAGCGTTGATATAACTATACTCTCTTACATTTCCCTCTTTGCTTCCATGGACAAAGTTCTTTGTCTCTGCAGGCTCCTCAGTGCACCACTAACCTTTTTCCCCTCGTCAGTGCTATGATTCACCTCATCTTTCATAGACCCATCTGTTGACACGTCCACTCCTAAATATCTGAATACATTCGCCTCCTTCATACTCTTTCCCTCCAATCTGATATTCAGTCTTTCGTTACCTCGCAAAATCAGAAATCCAAGAGGCTTTCAATGTGTAGTTATGAGTCCTCTGCTTAAAGAAGAAAATGCAGCCCTGGTAAAAATTATTACAGACAAGTAATGTATAGTAAACGCCCTTTAAATGCATAGAAAAACCACTTGAAATATATAGGCATCCACCTGAAGTAATGATTAAACAGGACACCTACATTTTTCACTACTGTGTTGATAATTCTGTAGTTCTTCCACTGTCTAGAGGGTGAAGAAAATGGATTACATAATACCATGATAATAATATACTCATGTCAGGAGGATCTAGTCAACTCCTCGAAAATATAAGGCGAAGTCAATATTAAATTTAGTGGAGTCTACGGGAAATTTCACTCAAATTTCACTTACTCAAAACAGCGAAAGAAAAACATTTAGTAGAAGAAACTTTAATTATGACAACGTTGCGCTCTATGAAGAGTTTTATCAAGTCATGACTTGATAAAGCTCTGTAGTGAGCGAAACTTTGTCCCAATAAAATCCTTCCTGCCTGACTTCCCAAGTTAATTCCTTCCTTCCTTCTTCCCACCCTGCCTCCCTCCCTCCCTCCCTCCCTCCCCCAGACATTCAAGGCACCACAAACCATCAAGAGAAGCACGAGAGGAACACCGCTAATTGCATTCCACAAGATATATGTCTGACCTTCACCATTAATCTTCACCATTTTAATTACCTTTTACGGTCAACCTCCTGAGGTGCAGCAATCTAAATGTATTATTATTTCAATGTAATCCGGAGGAAGACGAGGAGGAGGAGGAGGAGGAGAAGGAAGGCGAGAAGAAGGAGGAGGAAGAAGAGGAGAAGGAGGATGAAGAGGAGGAGAAGGAGGAAGACGAGGAGGAAGAGGACGAAGAGGAAAAGAAGGAGAAGAAAGAACATGAAGAGGAAGAAGAAGAAATATTTTACTTTTGCAAATCACAATAAAAATGAATAGAAGCTGATTTAGTTAATGGTGAACAGCAAGAGTTTATATGCTGGTGACTACCAGTCTTCCTGTATAATACAACAACTACGTTCTTTTCCATGTCACTGAGCTGGGTGTTGAACCTAAGGAACCTTGGTCTTGTATATAACACAGAAGCCACCAGCCTCCGTCAGCTGGAACCCACGGCTACAGTGTCATGGAAATGCAAACTTTTGCGCTTTCTCCAATTTCTTGATGTGTTTGACCCGTTGTGGGTTCCATAATTGTGATGCATACTCTAATTTGAGCTTAGCGTACATGGCGTATAGTGTCGCGAATTATTCTTTACTTAAATGTCGATATGCTGTCTATTCAGTTCAGAGAGTTGTTTACAATCTTGTCATTACGATTTCTCAAGTCTAGATGAATGACCTCACTCTGCAGAATTTCTCTGAGCTATGAAATCCAAGAGAGTGGGGCATACTCGAGGTGTAAGTTTTAAATCAATGCTGGTTAGAAACTATGACCTGTGCCTTAATGGCTTAAATATTTTCACCGCATTATTCGAGGAAAGCCACTTTAGGTATTCAAAATAAACACTAACGTCCATTCCAATTTTTTAACTAGTCTTAACATAAAGAAATAAAATTGACCCAGCTGCAGCCGCTAGCAGCAGCTGGCAGCAGCAGCTGGCAGCAGCAGCTGGCAGCAGCAGCTGGAAGCAGCAGCTGGCAGCA
>NC_091294.1:9210700-9218200 GCF_038502225.1 Cherax quadricarinatus | reverse complement strand
TCTGATTGTATGTTTTTCTGGTGGCGTGTGTTTCTGGTGGTGTGTGTTTCTAGTGGTGTGTGTGTACTTGGTGGTGTGTGTTTCTGGTGGTGTGTGCTTCTGGTGGTGTGTGTTTCTGGTGGTGTATGTTTCTGGTGGTGTCTGTTTCTAGTGGTGTGTGTATCTGGTGGTGTGTGTTTCTGCTGGTGTGTGTTTCTGGTGGCATGTGTTTCTGGTGCTGTGTGCTTCTGGTGGTGTGTGTTTCTGGTGGTATGTGTTTCTGGTGGTGTGTGCTTCTAGTGGTGTGTGTATTTGGTGGTGTGTTTCTGGTGGTGTGTGCTTCTGATTGTGTGTGTTTCTGGTGGCGTGTGTTTCTGGTGGTGTGTGTGTCTCTGGTGGTGTGTGTTTCTGGTGCTGTGTGTTTCTTGTGGTGTGTGTTTCTGGTGGTGTGTGTTTCTGGTGGTGTGTTTCTATTGGTGTGCGTTTCTGGTGGTGTGTTTCTGGTGGTGTGTGCTTCTGATTGTGTGTGTTTCTGGTGGCGTGTGTTTCTGGTAGTGTGTGTGTTTCTGGTGGTGTGTGTTTCTGGTGGTTGTGTGTTTCTGGTGGTGGGTGTTTCTGGTGGTGTGTTTCTGGTGGTGTGTGTTTCTGGTGGTTGTGTGTTTCTTGTGGTGTGTGTTTCTGGTGGTGTGTATTTCTGGTGGTGTGTGGTTCTGGTGGTGTGTGTGTGTTTCTGGTGGTGTGTGTTTCTAGTGGTGTGTGTATTTGGTGGTGGGTGTTTCTGGTGGTGTGTGTTTCTTGTGGTGTGTTTCTGGTGGTGTGTGCTTCTGGTTGTGTGTGTTTCTGGTGGTGTGTGTTTCTGGTGGTGTGTGCGTTTTTGGTGGCGTGTGTTTCTGGTGGTGTGTTTTTCTCGTGGTGTGTGTTTCTGTTGGTGTGCGTTTCTTGTGGTCTGTGGTTCTGGTGGTGTATGTGTTTCTGGTGGTGTATGTTTCTGATTGTGAGTGATTCTGGTGGTGTGTGTTTCTGGTGGTGTGTGTTTCTGGTGGTGTGTTTTTTTGGTGGCATGTGTTTCTGGTGGTGAGTGTCTATGGTGGTGAGTGCTTCTGGTGGTGTGTGTTTCTGGTGGTGGGTGTTTCTGGTGGTGTGTGTTCCTAGTGCAGAGTGTTTCTGGTGGTGAGTGTTTCCGCTGGTGTGTGTTTCTGGTGGGGTTTGTTTATGGTGGTGTGTGTTTTTGGTGGTGTGTGTTTCTAGTGGAGTGTGTTTCTGGTGGTGTGTGTTTCTGGCAGTGTGTGATTCTGGTGGTGTGTGTTTCTGGTGGTGAGTGCTTCTGGTGATGTGTGCTTCTGGTGGTGTGTGTTTCTGGTGGAGTGTGTTTCTGGTGGTGTGTTTCTGGTGGTGTGTATTTCTGGTTGTGTGTGTTTCTGGTGGAGAGTGTTTCTTGTGGTGAGTGTTTCTGGTGGTATGTGTTTCTGGTGGTGTTTGTTTCTGGTAGTGTGTGTTTTTGGTGGTGTGTGTTTCTGGTGGTGTGTGGTTCTGGTGGTGTGGGTGTTTCTGGTGGTGTGTGCATCTGGTGGTGTGTGTTTCTGGCGGTATGTGTTTCTGGTGGTGAGTGTTTCTGGTGGTGTGTGTTTCTGGTGTGTGTTTCTGGTGTTAGGTGTTTCCAGCGGTGTGTTTTTCTGGTGGTGTGTGTTTCTGGTGGAGTGTGTTCCTGGCGGTGTCTGTTTCTGGTGGTGTGTGTTTCTGGTGATGTGTGTTTCTGGTGTGTTTCTGGTGGTGTGTGTTTCTGGTGGTGCGTGTTTCTGGTGGTGTGTGTTTCTGGTGGTGTGTGTTTCTAGTGGTGTGTGGTTCTGCAGGAATGGTATATAATACCGACAAGACGAAATTAAGACACATGTGCAACGACCATAGTCGTGGAGAATCTCCACGACTATGGTGCTCTTCGCACCTACTCCTAGGTTGAGGGACTGATTGCCTCATCTTCTGTATATAGTCCTACTGTCTTCAAGTTATGTCTTAGAATTTGTATTGATAAAGCCACTGGATGTCGAAACGTCTACAATAAAGATACCCAGATGTTGCACATGTGTCTTAATTTCGTGTGTGGTTCTGGTGGTGTGGGTGTTTCTGGTGGTGTGTGTATCTGGTGCTGTGTGCTTCTGGCGGTGTGTGTTTCTGGTGGTGAGTGTTTCTGGTGGTGTGTTTCTGGTGGTGTAAGTTTGTGGTGGTGTGTGTATCTCGCTGTGTGTGTTTCTGGTGGTGTGTGTTTCTGGTGATGTGTGTTTCTGGTGGTGTGTGTTTCTGGCGGTGTGTTTCTGGTGGTGTGTTTTTATGGTGGTGGGTGTTTCTGGTGGTGTCTGTTTCTGGTTGTGTGTGTTTCTGTTAAAGTGTACGTTTCTGTTGATGTGTACCTTTCTGTTGTTAGGAATGCTCCTGTTATTGTGTACGTTTTTGCCGTGTACGATTCTTCTTTTAGGTATAATTATGTTACTGCGTATGTTTTTCTGTTTCTGTTTGCGTTTCTGCTTCTGTGTACTTTTCTGTTTCTATGAACGTTTGTCTGTGTACGCTTTTGTTTTCGTGGACTTTTATGTTGTTGTGTACGTTTCTGTTGTTGTGAGCTTTTCTGTTTATGTGTATGTTACTGTTTGCGTTTCTGTTGCTATGAATTTTTCTGTTTGTGTGCGCTTCTGCTGCTGTTTACGTTCCTGTTGTTGAGTATTATGGATGTCTTTTTTTTTTATCTCTGTTGTTCTTAGCTAATTGTTGGTGAATTCACCATTATCTCCCTCGATGTGGCTCCTGTTTACTCTCACACTCTCCCTCATTGTGTTCCTGTTTACTCTCACACTCTCCCTCACTGTGTTCCTGTTTACTCTCACACTCTCCCTCACTGTGTTCCTGTTTACTCTCACACTCTCTCTCATTATGTTCCTGTTTACTCTGATACTCTCCCTGGGTTCCTGTTTAGTCTCACACTCTCCCTCACTGTGTTCCTGTTTACTCTCACACTCTCCCTCTCTGTGTTCCTGTTAACTCTCACACTCTCCCTCACTGTGTTCCCGTTTACTCTCACACTCTCCCTCATTATGCTCCTGTTTACTCTGACACTCTCCCTCATTATGTTCCTGTTTACTCTGACACTCTCCCTCATTATGTTCCTGTTTACTCTCACACTCTCCCTCACTGTGTTCCTGTTTACTCTCACACTCTCCCTCACTGTGTTCCTGTTTACTCTCACACTCTCCCTCACTGTGTTCCTGTTTACTCTCACACTCTCCCTCACTGTGTTCCTGTTTACTCTCACACTCTCCCTCACTGTGTTCCTGTTTACTCTCACACTCTCTCTCATTATGTTCCTGTTTACTCTGATACTCTTCCTGGGTTCCTGTTTAGTCTCACACTCTCCCTCACTGTGTTCCTGTTTACTCTCACACTCTCCCTCATTATGTTCCTGTTTACTCTCACACTCTCCCTCATTATGTTCCTGTTTACTCTCACACTCTCCCTCACTGTGTTCCTGTTTACTCTCACACTCTCCCTCACTGTGTTCCTGTTTAGTCTCACACTCTCCCTCACTGTGTTCCTGTTTACTCTCACACTCTCCCTCACTGTGTTTCTGTTTACTATCACACTCTCCCTCACTGTGTTCCTGTTTACTCTCACACTCTCCCTCACTGTGTTCCTGTTTACTCTCACACTCTCCCTCACTGTGTTCCTGTTTACTATCACACTCTCCCTCACTGTGTTCCTGTTTACTCTCACACTCTCCCTCACTGTGTTCCTGTTTACTCTCACACTCTCCCTCACTGTGTTCCTGTTTACTCTCACACTCTCCCTCACTGTGTTCCTGTTTACTCTCACACTCTCCCTCACTGTGTTCCTGTTTACTCTCACACTCTCCCTCACTGTGTTCCTGTTTACTCTCACACTCTCCCTCACTGTGTTCCTGTTTACTCTCACACTCTCCCTCACTGTGTTCCTGTTCACTCTCACACTCTCCCTCACTGTGTTCCTGTTTAGTCTCACACTCTCCCTCACTGTGTTCCTGTTTACTCTCACACTCTCCCTCACTGTGTTCCTGTTTACTCTCACACACTCTCTCATTATGTTCCTGTTTACTCTGATACTCTCCCTGGGTTCCTGTTTAGTCTCACACTCTCCCTCACTGTGTTCCTGTTTACTCTCACACTCTCCCTCACTGTGTTCCTGTTTACTCTCACACTCTCCCTTACTGTGTTCCTGTTTACTCTCACACTCTCCCTCACTGTGTTCCTGTTTACTCTCACACTCTCCCTCACTGTGTTCCTGTTTACTCTCACACTCTCCCTCATTATGTTCCTGTTTACTCTCACACTCTCCCTCATTATGTTCCTGTTTACTCTCACACTCTCCCTCACTGTGTTCCTGTTTACTCTCACACTCTCCCTCACTGTGTTCCTGTTTACTCGCACACTCTCCCTCATTATGTTCCTGTTTACTCTCACACTCTCCCTCACTGTGTTCCTGTTTACTCTCACACTCTCCCTCACTGTGTTCCTGTTTACTCGCACACTCTCCCTCATTATGTTCCTATTTACTCTAATACTCTTCCTGGGTTCCTATTTACTCTCTCACTCTCCCTTACTGTGTTCCTGTTTACTCCTTCATTCTCCCTCACTCAGTCTCACTATAGGTCCTGTTTACTCTATTTACTCTCTTTTTCCCTTTCACTGAGCCTCTCAATACTTCCTGTTTACTTTCTCGTTTTCATTCCTCTTCTCCCCCCCCTCCTTCCTTCCTATTCTTCCCCCCTCCTTTCTTCCTCTCCCCCCCTCCTTCCTTCCTCTTATCCTCACTCACTCTTCACCATTTTCCTTAATCCACTGTGTGTTTCAGTGTTTTTCTTTCCCATTGAGTTACTTAACAGCGCAAATGAAAGTACTTTCTTCAAGACTGATGGACTGAGCACATCGACCTCAAACTAATGGACTGAGCACCTCGACCTCAAACTGATGGACTGAGCACATCGAACTCAAACCGATGGACTGAGCACATCGACCTCAAACTAATGGACTGAGCACATCGACCTCAAACTGATGGACTGAGCACATCGACCTCAAACTGATGGACTGAGCAGCTCGATCTCAAACTGATGGACTGAGCACCTCGACCTCAAACTGATGGACTGAGCACATCGACCTCAAACTGATGGACTGAGCACATCGACCTCAAACTGATGGACTGAGCACATCGACCTCAAACTGATGGACTGAGCACATCGACCTCAAACTGATGGACTGAGCACATCGACCTCAAACCGATGGACTGAGCACATCGACCTCAAACTAATGGACTGAGCACATCGACCTCAAACTGATGGACTGAGCACATCGAACTCAAACCGATGGACTGAGCACATCGACCTCAAACTGATGGACTGAGCACATCGACCTCAAACTGATGGACTGAGCAGCTCGATCTCAAACTGATGGACTGAGCACCTCGACCTCAAACTGATGGACTGAGCACATCGACCTCAAACTGATGGACTGAGCACATCGACCTCAAACTGATGGACTGAGCACATCGACCTCAAACTGATGGACTGAGCACCTCGACCTCAAACTGATGGACTGAGCACATCGACCTCAAACTGATCGACTGAGCACATCGACCTCAAACCGATGGACTGAGCACATCGACCTCAAACCGATGGACTGAGCACATCGACCTCAAACTGATGGACTGAGCACATCGACCTCAAACCTTTCTACTTTGTGTTGAACTGAAGATGCCACTGGCTGACGAAACGTTTCCACAATAAAGATTCCTTAACGTTACAAAAGTGACATATTCTTCAGAATCTAGTTATTGAATTTGTACATAAACCACCAGATGCAACTTCAAGGTAGCTTAAAGATTAACTACTGAGGAGAATCTCTCAAACCGGACCCCAAACCTTGCTATTGCTGGGTGATTTCAGTGGCGCCTGAAATGACACTGTAGCAAACACCAATAACAGAAAGAATTCCAGGAGCCGTTCAAGAGAAACAGTCTCACTAATGATCTAATCTCTGCAATAGATTCGCCTTAATTTGGCAAACAGTGAAGCCGACAAGACTAGAAACTAACCTTGATTCATGAGCAATGATGATCCAGTAAGAAATATAACAGAACGGAAGACAGTAAACTCAGTCCACAATCTAGTCGGAGATCAGACCTACATACACGCTATTCCTGAGCAGCAAAACACAAATAGTCATGAGGGTGCTTTCACCAAATTCAAGTTTAATAGCAAAAACACCAACTGGGATCAAATAAATCATGTTCTTAATAAAACATAATAAGAAGATATACTGAATAACATGTGTCAGAACCAATATCTAGAGAGATCAATTCTGTGGCACTAGAAGTATATTCAAGGCAAAAAATCACAAAGAAAAAAAGAAAAGAAGATGTAAGCTAGAAAGAGAGAGACGCTCCATTTACAGGCAAAGAGGAAGAATCACAAAACCTCTCAATAGTGTAAACTGTCTGAGATTGGAAGGAAATACTGGCTTGAGTAAGAGAAAATATTAATCATAAACTGAGTGAATCTTACAAAGTTCAGAAAAGAATTAATAAAATTGAAAGAAACCCAAAATACTTCTCATATGCAGAAATCACACCTAGTATTCGACCCTTGCTTAAACAAGATGGAAATTATACTGATGACAGCAAACAAGCGATTGAAATATTGACTGTGTCAGTGAGCCTTTAATCAGATTAAATGTCGACAATCCGAATGAATTCTCCATGAACAAGACTCAAAATTCAATCAACATCTCCAAAATTTCCGACATAACCCTAACCCCACTTGACCCTGGAAAAGCAATCGACCGAATGCCTATGCACTCTATTCTAGACCCAGACTCATGGAATTCCATATTCATCAAGAAATGCAAGAAGCCCCTTTTACGTACTTTAAATATTCTTTGGAGAGGGAACCTAGATACGCAGGTAATCCAACAGTAATTTAAAACAACAAATATAGCCCCACTCCACACATGTGGCAGCGAAGCAACAGCAAAGAACTATAAAACAATGACTGACATTCCACATTATAAAAATCGTTGTTTAAGACATTTATGCAACATATGGGAATCATTATTGGAGAAACGTTTCGCCACACAGTGGTCTCATCAGTCTTATACAAAGCAGGAAGGTATATGGAGAGGAGGAGTTTGAGGTAATCAGTCAGTCAGCCTGGAGTCGATGTGTTCAGTCTATCAATATTGAGGAAAGTATAGCACAGGGCTTATATACCGTAGTCAGGTGAGACGAAGCAGGAGGAGGCTGGGTCATAGTGGAACCATCCACTAATTTAAGTAGGTCTTCGACTCACCTGACTACAGTATACCGAAGTAAAACACAAAATGCAGATGTAGAATCCACAAACTTTTCCGAAGTCTCTGACAAGTAAAATCATTGTCCATAACACTACAAGGTGAGTGGAAAACGAATAATTATACTAATGAATAGAACCAAAAGTGTAATTGTGAATAA
>NC_091294.1:9203200-9205700 GCF_038502225.1 Cherax quadricarinatus | reverse complement strand
ACCTCAGCACTCTAAATACACCTCAGTATTGTAAATGCACCTCAGCACTCTAAATACACCTCAGTATTGTAAATGCACCTCAGCACTCTAAATACACCTCAGTATTGTAAATGCACCTCAGCACTCTAAATACACCTCAGTATTGTAAATGCACCTCAGCACTCTAAATACACCTCAGTATTGTAAATGCACCTCAGCACTCTAAATACACCTCAGTATAGTAAATGCACCTCAGCACTCTAAATACACCTCAGTATAGTAAATGCACCTCGGCACTCTAAATACACCTCAGTATTGTAAATGCACCTCAGCACTCTAAATACACCTCAGTATAGTAAATGCACCTCGGCACTCTAAATACACCTCAGTATTGTAAATGCACCTCAGCACTCTAAATACACCTCAGTATTGTAAATGCACCTCGGCACTCTAAATACACCTCAGTATTGTAAATGCACCTCAGCACTCTAAATACACCTCAGTATTGTAAATGCACCTCAGCACTCTAAATACACCTCAGTATTGTAAATGCACCTCAGCACTCTAAATACACCTCAGTATTGTAAATGCACCTCGGCACTCTAAATACACCTCAGTATTGTAAATGCACCTCGGCACTCTAAATACACCTCAGTATTGTAAATGCACCTCAGCACTCTAAATACACCTCAGTATTGTAAATGCACCTCAGCACTCTAAATACACCTCAGTATTGTAAATGCACCTCAGCACTCTAAATACACCTCAGTATTGTAAATGCACCTCAGCACTCTAAATACACCTCAGTATTGTAAATGCACCTCAGCACTCTAAATACACCTCAGTATAGTAAATGCACCTCAGCACTCTAAATACACCTCAGTATAGTAAATGCACCTCGGCACTCTAAATACACCTCAGTATTGTAAATGCACCTCAGCACTCTAAATACACCTCAGTATAGTAAATGCACCTCGGCACTCTAAATACACCTCAGTATTGTAAATGCACCTCAGCACTCTAAATACACCTCAGTATTGTAAATGCACCTCGGCACTCTAAATACACCTCAGTATTGTAAATGCACCTCAGCACTCTAAATACACCTCAGTATTGTAAATGCACCTCAGCACTCTAAATACACCTCAGTATACACCTCAGTAAAATGCACCTCAGCACTCTAAATACACCTCAGTATTGTAAATGCACCTCGCACCTAAATACAGTATTGTAAATGCACTCTAAATACACCTCAGTATTGTAAATGCACCTCGGCACTCTAAATACACCTCAGTATTGTAAATGCACCTCGGCACTCTAAATACACCTCAGTATTGTAAATGCACCTCGGCACTCTAAATACACCTCAGTATTGTAAATGCACCTCAGCACTCTAAATACACCTCAGTATTGTAAATGCACCTCGGCACTCTAAATACACCTCAGTATTGTAAATGCACCTCAGCACTCTAAATACACCTCAGTATTGTAAATGCACCTCGGCACTCTAAATACACCTCAGTATAGTAAATGCACCTCGGCACTCTAAATACACCTCAGTATTGTAAATGCACCTCAGCACTCTAAATACACCTCAGTATTGTAAATGCACCTCGGCACTCTAAATACACCTCAGTATTGTAAATGCACCTCAGCACTCTAAATACACATCAGTATTGTAAATGCACCTCAGCACTCTAAATACACCTCAGTATTGTAAATGCACCTCAGCACTCTAAATACACCTCAGTATTGTAAATGCACCTCAGCACTCTAAATACACCTCAGTATTGTAAATGCACCTCAGCACTCTAAATACACCTCAGTATTGTAAATGCACCTCAGCACTCTAAATACACCTCAGTATAGTAAATGCACCTCAGCACTCTAAATACACCTCAGTATAGTAAATGCACCTCGGCACTCTAAATACACCTCAGTATTGTAAATGCACCTCAGCACTCTAAATACACCTCAGTATAGTAAATGCACCTCGGCACTCTAAATACACCTCAGTATTGTAAATGCACCTCAGCACTCTAAATACACCTCAGTATTGTAAATGCACCTCGGCACTCTAAATACACCTCAGTATTGTAAATGCACCTCAGCACTCTAAATACACCTCAGTATTGTAAATGCACCTCAGCACTCTAAATACACCTCAGTATTGTAAATGCACCTCAGCACTCTAAATACACCTCAGTATTGTAAATGCACCTCAGCACTCTAAATACACCTCAGTATTGTAAATGCACCTCAGCACTCTAAATACACCTCAGTATTGTAAATGCACCTCAGCACTCTAAATACACCTCAGTATAGTAAATGCACCTCAGCACTCTAAATACACCTCAGTATAGTAAATGCACCTCGGCACTCTAAATACACCTCAGTATTGTAAATGCACCTCAGCACTCTAAATACACCTCAGTATAGTAAATGCACCTCGGCACTCTAAATACACCTCAGTATTGTAAATGCACCTCAGCACTCTAAATACACCTCAGTATTGTAAATG
>NC_091294.1:9155700-9190700 GCF_038502225.1 Cherax quadricarinatus | reverse complement strand
AATCTCATAGCAATGTACCTGATGGTACATATTAATAGGTGTTAAAGTGTACCGTGCATCTGGAGTGCCTATTATAGCACCATTTGTAAAATAGAGAATAAGTAAATACAAGTATATCAAGTTATACTCCAAGAGTCGTGTAGGAGTTTATCTTCTTAATTATATTAATTGTATTACTTGTAATTATTACCACCTAGACACATATGTTATTAATGTTTTCAACTTTTATTTAGTTAAGTTATATTCAACCAGTGGTAATCTCAAAGCGTTACTGAAAAGCCTCTTAATATTAAATGATAAATGGATTAGAATGTTCTCCGAGAAACTGTTATAAAATCAGAAACAAGCTAAATACTTGAGGGGGATCAATAAGTTGACCTTCTAGTATTCTCTGGAGATGTCTATACTTTATAGATGGTGCATTTTTTAACAGAGAGAGAGAGAGAGAGAGAGAGAGAGAGAGAGAGAGAGAGAGAGAGAGAGAGAGAGAGAGAGAGAGAGAGAGAGAGAGAGAGAGAGAGAGAGAGGAAAGTGTAGGATGCATATTCTAGGCTTTAAGATTATGTAGACTTTGTATTAATCGAATTATCTCTCCCTAGGTAGATAAACCTTGTAACCTGCTTCACTCACAGTTTTGCTACACCTCGCATAATGATTCTCGTATTACTAGTCTGGTGACAAAGTTCTGTGCTTGTGTATAATTAATGTGTTTCCGCAAGAGGTATAACTTTTACTCAAATTCTGCACAACATATTTTGCTACAGTGTACAGTTGTATTCATCGCGAAATATTTTTGTACAAGTGCACTTCACACGCGTTCTCCTCGATAATTTATTCACAAACTCATACCTGACCCTGACGTGAATATTTTTACACAGTAACTGATTGTTACAGCTACACTTCACATGAATTATTTTGTGTGAATGAATTCCAGTAAAAATTCTGACGAATTCTACGTACAACATGAACCTTTCGCTGATATAATTCAGGAATATCTTTAAGCATTTGAATCACTGGCATTCCATGTTAATTACTGTACACTCCATGATAATTACTGCATTTCACATCGCTTTAATAGCTTCTTATTTCTACATCTGATGGGTAACTCTCTAGAAATTACTCTCGTAGATTAAACTTCATTTAATCTAATGACTTGCAGCAATTCTAATTAAGTTAATAACGAGAGCTTGTGAGAAAATAAATATCTATACTTCCAAGAACTATTCTGAACACTGTAACTCTGTTTATCTTCCTGAGTCATTAGTTGTGTCAATTATCTCTCTCAATTTTTAACAGAATATTAGATGGTGATTTCTAGTCTCACACAATCTACACAGATTGTGTTTGATCTTACAGACACTTCAAAGATGTCCTCATAAACATTTCACACAATGTTCAATTGTTCTATCCTCATTCTGTGAGTTTTAGCAGATACTCATTGAAAGCAGCTCTTTGCTACGTTTCCATGGAAGAACACTGAATATGCAAGGTCACTGTGCTTCAAAATCTGTTAATGGATTACTTGTTATCACCTGCTGATGCCTGATACTTCTCAGATACTAATGACTTCCTTATACTGTGGGTTTTTGTTAAGGTAGGATTCATATTTGTCAAGTGCTGTATTTTGGTCTTTGCCATTTATAATTAAATACACACGCCTCAATGCACTGAAATTTTTTCTATGGAATGAGGATAGACGTTCCAGATAATATATATATGAGGGGCTAGTGACTGACCTGCACACTATTATATCAATTTATGACAGTGGATCTTAATGGATAATAAGGGAAAATTTGTGAAATAATCGCAGTGAATCGCAGAGGGCCAAGGGTACAATTAAAAAAAAACTGTGAGAACATCCCTGGCACAAGATTCTTTAACATACTAGCAGCAGATATTAGAAACGCTGACGGAACTAAAATAGAGGTTAACCAAGCAGTCAACAAGGACTCTTGGTCCCAGCCAGGACTGCGGGGTAGAAAAGTTCTTGAACTCGATTATCGATATGCCACTGGTAAAGTATTTTTCTTAGTACTGCAAAAAAGATAAAGGTAAAAACTGGAGTAGTAGAGGATCAGACACGAATAACGTGAACAAAACTACACAGGATCAAGGAAGAAATACCTAACAGGAAGGAAGCAGAGTGATTGTGCAAGAAGAGGCACCGGAAAGGACAAGTGTAATAAGCGGGACTCCAGAAGGATAGATATTGAGACCAACACTATTTCTGACGAACGTGAATGACACGCCAGAAAAGATAGATTCTGATGTATCTCTGTTTGTAGATGAGAATAAGAACAGGAGAGAACAAGGGTACGCCAAAAATAGATCCAGACATAGTACAGAACTGGTCTGACAAGATATTATTAGAATTTAATTAGTAAATGCTTGATTATGAAAACTGGAAGGGCAAAAACAGACCAGAAACGAAGTACAGACTCTGAGGACAAGATCTGAAAAATCTCATTCTGGGAAATGTACCTTGGGGTGAGCATAGTACCGAGCACATTACGTTAGGTGCACTTCGAAGACAGTAGCCTCTTCAGTGTATCTACCCTTGTCATATCTAAGATTACCTTTTAGGAATTTCGAAAAAAAATAATTCACTACATCATATACGACATATGATAGGCACGTCTTGGAGTATGCAGCACTAGAGTACTTATCCCCCAAGGATAAGTATTCTAGTGCTGCATACTCCAAGGTGTACTTGTCCTGGTGAGTGGGATCCTCCAAGGATAGCTACTTGCCCTGGCAAGTGAAGTTCCAGAAGGATAAGTACTTGCCCTGACGAGTAGGGTCCCCATGGATCGATACTTGCTCTGACGAGTGGGGCCGCCCAAGGATAGGTACTTGCCCTGTAGAGTGGGGTCCCCACGGATAGGTATTTGCCCTGAAGAGTGGGGTCCCCACGGATAGGTACTTGCCCTGAAGAGTGGGGTCCCCAAGGATGGGTACTTTCATAGAAAATGGTAATTTATACAAATCATAATTTGTAAGGAATGAACAACTGTAAGACGATGTTTACTGATAATGTTAACAGGGAGCCCTGGTCTGGGACCGAGCCTCGGGGACGATGACGCCTTCACCCCCATAATCGAATTCTGGTAGACCGAAGGTAGACACACACATCAAGGGGTGCATCTTGGTGCCCTTGAAGAGTTCTTGTTTCAGAGATACGGAGCTATTCCCGTCCTCTGGATTAAACATAATTATTTCCCATTCTTCATGTGGTAAATGATTCCTACGAAAAAAATAATAGTGAATATGCACAAAAGTTGTACAAAGTAGGAGATAAAAATCTAAACGATGACTTGGATTAACTGAGTAGATGGAGCGTCAGCTAGTTGATGGAATTCATTATAGATAAGTTAACAGATAATAGGAATCAAAAGAAGCGAGAGCAAGCCACGGGAAGAATGTTGATTCTTGGATCAAATATTTAGAGTTCCGAACACAGCAAAGGATCTTGGAGCACTGATCTGGTAGTAGAGTTGTCAAGGTACGGAACAAATTCAATTATTATTATTATAATAAAAAAGAAGCGCTAAGCCACAAGGACTATACAGCAGGAACAAATTCAAGAAGCGTCACCCAATCGAGACTTTCGGGTAGCTATAAAAACAGGTTGGAAAGGCCCCCATGATAGGCAGATGCCTATCATGGGGCCAGTAGGCCTACTGCAGTCCTCCTCCACTCTTACGTTTTTACGTTCTTACAAAGAAGACATTCTTACTAGAATATCACAAAAATATACCCATGAAAAACTCTAACGTTGCACGCTGTCAATTTTTTAAATTAGCTTTCAGATATACGGAAGGTAAAATGCTAAATTTTAAGCCATAACATAGATTAGCCAAATATTGGAATGAGATGGCAAAAGACAAACTTCAAAAAAAAAAAATCAGAACTAAGAAATAAATGATAGAAGAGACATGATAACCAAATATAAAGTCAAAGGAAGATACATAAACATGGAAAATTTCATAGCATCATCTACAAGGGAAAATAGAGGCCAGAGTTGTAAATTTAAAAAAAAAATGGCATGGAAAATAGACAATATAGTTTCAAAATAAGATGGAGACATTGTGGGCAGGAAATAAAGGGAGATTTATTAACGGACTCGTTATGTCCGTTGCGAACGTTGATATTTAATGCTAGGTCTGCCGTGAGCGTCGGTATAACCCACTCAGCTACTACTGAATAAAGGTACCGTAATGCTACAGATGCTGTAGGTGGTGTGCTGCAACACAGACTGCAACCTGAGCGATATAACATCAGTAGTAAGGAAGTAGTCATGGGGGTTCATTTAGGTATGGGGGCACATGTGTGATCATCCTAGGACAGCCCAAAAGAAATGTAGAGTGACCTGTTGAGGGCCTAACCCGTCTACGTACAGTGGTACAAGGTTCTCATAGTTGACTGCAACATGATGATTGCAACAAGTTTAGTAGTTTACTGAATTAGGTTGTTAGTAATATTATAATGATAATGATAATAATGGTATTAGCAGATGACAGTGGATAATAATGAAAGTAAAAAAAAACAAAAACAGGAATTGACTAGTTATTATAAGATAGAAAAGACTGAATAGGAGAATTCACACAGGCATATTAGCTGACACTGAGAGTATTTCCTGAATATTCTGGAATGTTCTGCGACATCGGTTGACAAAATAAGGGATTTATTCCTTCTGTTTCATTAGACAGAAGGTTGCTCACATTAGATGCATTCTGTATGTAAATGATCCACTATTGTACCTTTTATATACCTTTGATATACCTTTGAAGAGTTTCGAGATTTTATCTACCCTGAGCCCGGCCATGGACCAGGCTTGTCTGGTGCTTGCCTGGTCAACCAGGTTGTTGCTTCTGGAGGCCCGCTGCCCCACATATCCATCACAGCCTGGTTGATCCGGCACTTGGTGAAGATACTTGCCCAGTTTCCTCTTGAAGGCTTCTACACTTGTTCCAGCCGTGTTTCTGATATCTTCTGGTAAGATGTTGAATAGTCTTGGACCCCGGATGTTGATACAGTGTTCCCTTATTGTCCCCACCGCACCCCTGCTCCTCACTGGGTTTATTTTGCACTTCTTCCTATATCTCTCGCTCCAGTATGTTGTTATGGCAGTGTGCAGATTTGGGACCAGGCACTCGAGTATTTTCCAGGTATATATTATCATGTATCTCTATCTCCACCGCCCCACTGAATATATGTTCAAGGCTTTCAGGCGTTCTCAGTAGTTTAGGTGCTTTACTGGCTCAATGTGAGCCGTAGACGATCTCTGTATTTGTTCCAGCTCCGATATTTATCCTGCTCTGAACGGGACCGTCAGCACTGAATATTCTAAGTGAGGGAGCACTAGCGATTTGAAGAGTGTCACCATCGGCATTACTTCCCTTGTTTTGAAAGTTCTCATTACCCACCCCGTCATCTTCCTCGCTGTCGTGATCTTTGTCTTGTTATGGTCTTTAAAAGAAAGATCCGCTGATATAATTATTCCCAGGTCTTTTACGTGTTCCTTAAGTTCTATTTGGTGACCCTCTTGAGTTTTGTATATAGTACTCCTTTGAGTTCTTCATTCTTTCCATACCTAAGCAGCTGGAACTTATCATCACTGAATGTCATGTTCTCCACTGCCCACTGGAAAACCCTGTTTATGTCTTCCTGTACTTTTTCAGTGTCCTCTACCGTAGTGACTTTTATGCTTATTTTAGCGTCATCTGCAAATGATGATGCAAAAGTGTGCCGGGTATTTTTGACTATGTCTGCTATGAGGATGAGAAACAGCAGAGGTGCCAGGACAGTGCCTTGGAGCACTGAGCTTTTGACTTCGCTAATGCTGGATCTTTCCTGTTCACTATTACTTTTTGTGTTCTGTGTGTTAGGAAACCGAAAATCCATCTGCCTACCTTCCCCGTAATGCCAAAGGCCCTCATTTTGTGCGCTATCACTCCATGATCGCATTTGTCAAACGCCTTTGCAAAATCTGTGTAAATCACATCTGCGTTTTGCTCGTCTTCCAATGCCTCCGTAATTCTGTCATAATGGTTCAGCAGCTGTGACAGACATCATCGTCCTGCTCTAAAACCATGCTGGTTCGGGTTATGTTGGCTGTGCTGGTCCATGAAATTTGTAACCTGCCGTCTCATCACTCTTTCGAAGATTTTTATGGACCAGTAGCCCTAAGCTTCTGGTCTGTAATTTTTAGCTAGTGCTTTCTTTAAGGCCTTCGGTATTTCTCCTGGATCTAAACTCCCTCTCCAAAGAATCCTGAGGGCTCCTGCTAGTGGTACTTTGCACTTCTTTATAAACAGAGCATTCCATGAATCTGGTCCAGGTGCTGAGTGAGTGGGCATGTTTTCCATTTCTTTTTCCGAAAACTATGGGATTTGCGCTAATGTTAGTTATTTGGTCTGTGCGGCCTTCTGCTGGAGTGAAAAATATTTCTGCATTTTCTACCTTACTGTCATTTAATGGGTTGCTGAACACCGATTCATACTGTTCTTTTAGGATTTCATCGTCAGTATACGAGTCTCCTCTCAGTAGTGGTCCAATTCTACAGGTAGTTCTTAGCTTGGATTTTGAGTAGGGATAGAAATATTTTGGGTTTCTTGCAATATCTTGTATGGCTCTTTGTTCCCTTTGTACTTCTTCTGTGAGGTATGACATACTAAGTCTTTGCTTTAATTCAGTGATCTCTCGGCTAAGACTATCTTTCCTCTGTTGCAGCATATTTGTGTTTTTAAGCAAGTCAGCAACCCATTTTCTTCTCTACCATTTCCTACGATCTCTCTATATCTGATCTTCTGGGTTTCCTCAATTGTACGTATTTCATACATACCTTGTATGCTTCTGTATTCAGCTTCTCTAGGTACTGATGGGGATTTAGGGTGCTCATGTCTGCTTCACAGGATATGTCTGATAGCTCTTGGTTTATTTTCTCCCAGTCAAGGCTATGGTTGTTAAAATTAAACTTACTGAACATCCCATCTCTAACATTAGTGACGCAATTTCCCACCCCTGAGTTAATACTCGTTTGAACTTCTATGATGTTATGATCAGAGTATATTGTCTTCGTAACTGTTATGTCTCTGATCAGTTCCTCGTTGTTTGTGAATATCAAATCCAGGGTATTTTCATTTCTAGTGGGATCAATTACTTGTTGGTTTAAAGAGTACTTTTCACAAAACCTCATTAGTTCCCTGGTATGTACCTGTTGAGCCAGGGTGCTTCCCGGGGATATTTCTGGTATAACATTACGTTGCGCCATCTTCCATTTTACATGAGGGAGATTAAAGTCCCCAAGGAGTAAATTATTTGGTGTGGGATTTTCTAATCTATCCGGATAGCTATTTATCTTCCTTAGCTGATCTGTCAATTCTTCAGCAGCTGATGATGGTGGTTTATATACTAGGATAATTAAAAAATTCCTATTTTCAACTTTAATGCCTAGAATTTCTACTTGATCATTCGCCGAGTTCAGTACTTCTGTGCAACAGATAGTATCCTTTACGTAGATTGCTACTCCTCCCTGTGACCTATTGATTCTATCACATCTACACTTGTTATAGTTTTCTGTCTTTATCTCTCCATCCAAAACATCCCTTGTGTGTGTTTCTGTAAATGCTCCAAACATGGCATTCGCTTCTGTTAGGAGACAACTGACATAACTAACTTTGTCATTTTTATCTGATTTCAAATGTTGAATATTTGCAAATTTGAAGCAGGAATTACCATTTGGGATGTTTTATCTTGATTTGTGTTTCATTAGTACCACCGGTGGTGTATTACCTGGTATGTCCCCTGGTGTACACGCCCCTGGTTTTTCCAGGGGTGTTTGGTTGCTTATTCGCCCTTTGTACGCCCATTTTACTGCCCACCTGTCCTCCCTGTACCATTCCCAATGTTTGTCTCTTCCTTCTTACGTCACATGACCTGTTCCCAGCGGTTAGAAGCTTAGGGCTGGCTATTAACTATCTCCTAATTATTTTATCGCATGCTCTCTGCAGAATGTGTGACCTCCTCCACCAGACCCCATATGGTGTGGGGTGTGAGGGACCGGTGTGTGGTTGGCATTTCAAGGGCCTCTTTCCCTCAGTCAGAGGTTGGTGCCACCGCCCTACAAAACTCTGAAAAAACTTACCCTGTTGCTACAGCTCCTGATGATGCAATATATATATATCTATATATATATATATATATATATATATATATATATATATATATATATATATATATATATATATATATATATATATATATATATATATATATATATATATATATATATATATATATATATATATATATATATATATATATATATATATATACATATACATATATATATATATATATATATATATATATATATATATATATATATATATATATATATATATATATATATTAACAAGTCGGCAGTCTCTCACCGAGGCAGGGTGACCCAGAAAGAAAATCCCCAAAAAGAAAATACTTTCATCATTCAACACTTTCACCTCACTCACACATTATCACTGTTTTTGCAGAGGTGCTCAGAACACAACAGTTTAGAAGCATATACGTATAAAGATACACAATATATCCGTCCAAACTGCCAAAATCCCGAACCCCTCCTATAGAGTGCAGACATTGTACTTCCCATTTCCAGGACTGAAGTCCGGCTATGTAAAAATAACCGGTTTCCCTGAATCCCTTCACTAAATATTACCCTGCTCATACTCCAACAGATCGTCAGGTCCCAAATACCATTCGTCTCCATTCACTCCTATCGAACACGCTCATGCACGCCTGCTGGAAGTCCAAGCCCCTCGCCCACAAAACTTCCCTCACCCCTTCCTTCCAACCTTTTCGAGGATGACCCCTACCCCGCCTTCCTTCTCCTACAGATTTAAATGCTCTCCATGTCATTCTACTTTGATCCATTCTCTCTAAATGACCAAACCACCTCAATAACCCCTCTTCAGCCCTCTGACTAATACTTTTATTAACTCCACACCTTCTCCTAATTTCCACACTCCGAATTTTCTGCATAATATTTACAGCACACATTGCCCTTAGACAGGACATCTCCACTGCATCCAACCGTCTCCTTGCTGCTGCATTCACAACCCAAGCTTCACACCCATATAAGAGTGTTGGTACTACTATACTTTCATACATTCCCTTCTTTGCTTCCATAGACAACGTTTTTTGTCTCCACATATACCTCAACGCACCACTCACCTTTTTTCTTCATCAGTTCTATGATTAACCTCATCCTTCATAAATCCATCCGCTGACACGTCAACTCCCAAGTATCTGAAAACATTCACTTCTACTATATATATATATATATATATATATATATATATATATATATATATATATATATATATATATATATATATATATATATATATATATATATATATATATATATATATATATATATATATATATATATATATATATATATATATATATATATATATATATATATATATCAATTTCAACACTGCACTGCACTAGCCAAGGATTCGACCCCATGTTGTACTGGCCTGCCTCATGGTAAGCGAGAACCACATGACGCTTTAAACCACAGGACCACCCAACCCTACATGAATGGCGCAGCCAGCAGAGCTAGCTGTTGGGCCGCCATCCGAGGGCAGTCCGTGGTTATAATAATAATATTAATAATAATAATAATAATAATAATATATATATATAATATATATATATATATATATATATATATATATATATATATATATATATATATATATATATATATATATACATATATATATATATATATATATATAAATATATATATATATATATATATATATATATATATATATATATATATATATATATATATATATATATATATATATATATATATATATATATATATATATATATATATATGTATGTCGTGCCGAATATGTGAAACTGGTCAATTAGTAAGAACTCATTTAAAATTAAGTCCTTTCTAAAATTTTCTCTTATACGTTTAAGGATATATTTTTTTCAATAATGTTAATGTAAAAATTTTTAATTTTGCATCAAAAGAATCTTAGAAAACTTACCTAACCTTATTATAACAAGAGCAATTTATTTTAGCCTAACCCAACTAAATATATTTTAGATTTGTTTACAATAATTTAATACTAAACAAACACAGTGAAATATATTTTTTTCGTTAGGTTAAGAATAATTTTGGCGAAATTATTGCATACACAAGTTTTCGATTGTCCTATATGGCAAGATGAGCGTTGCTATTTAAGCCAAGATCGCAAGTTCTGCCTATTCAGCACGACATATATATATATATATATATATATATATATATATATATATATATATATATATATATATATATATATATATATATATATATATATATATATATATATATATATATATATATATATATATATGTAAATATATATATATATATATATATATATATATATATATATATATATATATATATATATATATATATATATATATATATATATATATATATATAAAGGCGGAGTATCCACACCCCGGAACACCAGGCTTGTGATAAGTTATTTCATTAAATCCTGCCGCATGCAGTGAACTTCGAAAGAGATTTTAGAACGCTTAACAATAAGCATCGCTTTGCTACTGTGACTACAAACAGTGTCGACGGTGCTCCACCAGCATAGCTGTTCTTATTTAGCGACAAACAGCAAAGACAGGACACTACCATCATTGGTACGCTTCTGTAACTACAAACATGTAAGTAAAAATATGCAATCTCTCTAAAACACCTAATTAAGCCTTCCTCATAATTAGTCTTATTTACACTGTGTACCCACTTTTATTCCCTTACTTTATCATCCCACCTGTGGCTTACCTCTCCTCGAGATCGTGGGTCACTGTCAGCCCCGTGGCTCGCTCCCGGACCAGAACTACTGGTTCAGTCTCACATCAAATTGGTTGTTAGTGCTAGCTGCACGCAGTTCAACGTAGGCATCACATTAGGAATTAACCTGAGGAACTTGTCAAGTTCAGTGTTGAAGATCACTCGAAGTCTGTTGGTAAGTCCCCTTACGTAGGATGTTACGGTGTCTTGGACTTTAATATTTATTAAGTTATCTCACTTACATTTAGGGAAATAGTTCAAGTGACTTCTGGTGTTCAGAATAATTTAGGCGCTTGACCGAATTTATACAGATATTCTCCATAATACAGACATTCTTCATAATATAGGCATTCTTCATTATATTGGCTTTTTCCCTAACACAGGCATTCTACATCATACAGACATTCTCCACAATACAAGCATTCCTCACTATCATGGCATTCTTCAATATACAGACATTCTTCATTATACAGGCATTCTTCATTATACAGACATTCTTCATTATACAGACATTCTTCATTATACAGACATTCTTCATTATACAGACATTCTTCATTATACAGGCATTCTTCATTATACAGGCATTCTTCATTATACAGACATTCTTCATTATACAGACATTCTTCATTATACAGACATTCTTCATTATACAGACATTCTTCATTATACAGACATTCTTCATTATACAGACATTCTTCATTATACAGACATTCTTCATTATACAGACATTCTTCATTATACAGACATTCTTCATTATACAGACATTCTTCATTATACAAGAATTCTTCATTATACAGACATTCTTCATTATACAGACATTCTTCATTATACAAGAATTCTTCATTATTCAGACATTCTTCATTATACAAGCATTCTTCATTATACAGACATTCTTCATTATACAGACATTCTTCATTATACAGACATTCTTCATTATACAGACATTCTTCATTATACAGACATTCTTCATTACACAGGCATTCTTCATTATACAGACATTCTTCATTATACAAGCATTCTTCATTATACAGACATTCTTCATTATACAGACATTCTTCATTATACAGGCATTCTTCATTATACAGACATTCTTCATTATACAGACATTCTTCATTATACAGACATTCTTCATTATACAAGCATTCTTCATTATACAGACATTCTTCATTATACAGACATTCTTCATTATACAGGCATTCTTCATTATACAGACATTCTTCATTATACAGACATTCTTCATTGTACAGGCATTCTTCATTATACAGACATTCTTCATTATACAAGCATTCTTCATTATACAGACATTCTTCATTATACAGGCATTCCTCATTATACAGACATTCTTCATTATACAGGCATTCTTCATTATACAGGCATTCTTCATTATACAGACATTCTTCATTATACAGGCATTCTTCATTATACAGACATTCTTCATTATACAGACATTCTTCATTATACAGGCATTCTTCATTATACAGACATTCTTCATTATACAGACATTCTTCATTATACAGGCAATCTTCATTATACAGACATTCTTCATTATACATGCATTCTTCATTATACAGACATTCATCATTATACAGATATTCTTCATTATACAGACATTCTTCATTATACATGCATTCTCTATTATACAGGCATTCATCATTATACAGATATTCTTCATTATACAGACATTCTCCATTTTACAGGCAATCTTCATTATACAGACATTCATCATTATACGGACATTCTTCATTATACAGACATTCTTCATTATACAGACATTCTTCATTATACAGACATTCTTCATTATACAGACATTCTCCATTTTACAGGCAATCTTCATTATACAGACATTCATCATTATACGGACATTCTTCATTATACAAGCATTCTTCATTATACAGACATTCTTCATTATACAGACATTCTTCATTATACAGACATTCTCCATTTTACAGGCAATCTTCATTATACAAACATTCTTCATTATGCAGATATTCTTCATTATACAGACATTCTCCATTTCACAGGCAATCTTCATTATACAGACATTCATCATTATGCGGACATTCTTCATTATACAAGCATTCTTCACTATACAGACATTCTTCATTATACAGACATTCTTCATTATACATGCATTCTTCATTATACAGGCATTCATCATTATACAGATATTCTTCATTATACGGACATTGTTCATTATACAGGCATTCTTCATTATACAGATATTCTTCATTATACAGACATTCTTCATTATACGGACATTCTTTATTATACAGACATTCTTCATTATACAGACATTCTTCATTATACGGACATTCTTCATTATACAGACATTCTTCATTATACAGACATTCTTCATTATACAGACATTCTTCATTATACAGACATTCTTCATTATACAGGCAATCTTATTTATACAGACATTCTTCATTATACAGACATTCTTCATTATACAGACATTCTTCATTATACAGACATTCTTCATTATACAGATATTCTTCATTATACAGACATTCTTCATTATACAGACATTCTTCATTATACAGACATTCTTCATTATACAGACATTCTTTATTATACAGACATTCTTCATTATACGGACATTCTTTATTATACAGACATTCTTCATTATACAGACATTCTTCATTATACGGACATTCTTCATTATACAGACATTCTTCATTATACAGACATTCTTCATTATACAGACATTCTTCAGTATACAGGCAATCTTCATTATACAGACATTCTTCATTATACAGACATTCTTCATTATACAGACATTCTTCATTATACAGACATTCTTCATTATACGGACATTCATCATTATACAGGCAATCATCATTATACAGACATTCTTCATTATACAGACATTCTTCATTATACAGACATTCTTCATTATACAGACATTCTTCATTATACAGACATTCTTCATTATACAGACATTCTTCATTATACAGACATTCTCCAGATCTGCTATTTTTTCTTCCTGAAAAGTTGACTATTAGTGTACGGCAATATTCCAGGTTATTGAGAATAAATAAATTAGAGAGAATCAGAGAATCATCGTTGGCTTGGCATATTATTAGATATTTAGCCTATCATTTACCTTGTGACAGTAACACAGCTGCGATCATTAAACGTAAGATAGTCTAACATTGTCACCACTAACCTCGACATTGTCACCACTAACCCCGACATTAATCTCCCGCTCTACTGGGTGGTTCGAGTTTGTTTTAATTAAACAGTTCTATTTTTCTTGTTTCTTCTCCAATGCAAATTAACTGAAATTTATTCTTAATGAACATTATACTGTTTTTCTGGAAGACCTGGAGTTTATCATCTTGTCGGCTTGTGTATCTTCAATGGCTGCCGCTGTCATACAAGTTCTAATCTCGTCTGAAAGGAATGTTACGGTGCTAAGATTTATATCTTTGTCTATGTCGAATATAGGAAATGATATTTTCACTGTAGCAGCCACTGATTTTACTTTGATTATAATTAGTCTTCAGATCCGACTGTTTATTTTGAAAATTAAAAATGCATGTGCCCACTTTTTTTTTTTTAATTATTCACACTGCACGGATTTTATGTATTATTACATCATTTACTAAGTCTGTGTAAATTATATCTGCCTTTTATTCGCCTGTCAGTGTTTGCGAGAGGCAGCAGCGACCTGCTGTAAAATGTTTCCCTGGATATAGCAATTTCTGCAATCCCAGGTGCTTATCAGTCATGTTTCTTAAAACACTTGAAGATTTTGATACTATGGGATGTCAGTGTTCCTGGTCTATAGTTTCTTATGGTTGCTTTGCTGCACATTTGTAGAGTGGAGTAATACGTATACTTCTGAATTAATGTGGGTTGACTCCTGTGTCGATACTCCGTCTCAACACATTATATAAATTTTTGATGAAAATTGAGTGTCACTAGTCAGGGTACGGGGCAGAGTGCATGGGCATACTGTAACCTATCCCTGGCTTCTCCAAAGACGAGTAGGGAGTTTGGGTTACGTCAGAAATTTTGGAGATACCTTTGATATACCTTTGAAGAGTTTCAAGAGTTAATCTACTCTCTGAGCCCTGCTATGGGCCAGGCTCATCTGGTGCTTGCCTGGTCAACCAGGCTTTTGCTGCTGGAGGCCAGCTGCCCAACATATCCATCACAGCCTGGTTGATCTGGTTGACGGCAGAGTTTAAACTGCCAATCTGATAATACTGAACAGTTATATTTTGGCTAGCGTATTTAACTCTTTTTTTTTTGTCGTCAGTGTAAATTTGATCTCCTCTTAATAGGGAACCAGTGCTAGACGCAGGTGATCGCCTGCACCTAACATGAGAGAAAAAAAACATTTGGTGTGTCTTATACATCTTCCCCACTTCCCCAGAGACAGAGACTCAACGGTACCACAGTTGGCTGATCTGTATTACCCACTGCACAATAACCCAAAAACTATATAGCTTATTGTCAGGGGAAAGGGGAAAGGAAGAGGAAGATGGGGGAAGGTAAAGGGGAAGGTAGAAGGACAGAGGAGAGAGGGGAGATAGTGGAACAATGGGGCATGGAGAGACAGAGGGAGAGGGAGAAAAGTGTGGCTGGGGGAGAGGAGGATAGGTGGATGAGGAAAGAAAAATTAGGAGGTGGGAAGTAAGGAGTTGAGAGGGAAAAGGGAGGCAGAGAAAAGAAAGGGCAGGAGGAGGCCGGGGAAAAGTGAGGAGCTGGGAGGAATTCGAGAAAGGGAAAAAGTAAACGTATGAAAGAAGAATGACTGGGCAGAGGAAGAGAGAGAGAGAGAGAGGGATGATGGGAAAGGGCGATGGAGAAAAGTGGAGAATCAGAAATGTGGGGATGAGTGGTGATTTGAAGGGGAGAGCAGGAAAAACTTGTCTTTCTCCTTTTACTTGTCCGTCCCAGGAGAGAGAGAGAGAGAGAGGACGAACAGGCTGAGTAAAGAGAGGAATAGAAATGCACTAAGAACGACAATAATAATAATAATAACAACAATAATAATAATAATAATAATAATAATAATAATAATAATAATAATAATAATAATAATAATAATAATAATAATAATAATAATAATAAAAATACTGCTCCAAAAAAAAAATTCCGTCTTCTGTCTTAGCACACTTCATAGCACATAACATTATCAAACATGCTAATTTAAACTAAGATATATATTAATTTAAGTAAATACTTCCATCTTCAATCTCACTCTGTCTCTCTCCTCTCTCTTCCTCTCTCTCTCTCTCTCTCTCTCTCTCTCTCTCTCTCTCTCTCTCTGTCTCTCTCTCTCTCTCTCTCTTTAACAGCATTTTGAAGCTGCTCGGACCATTACAACCTTTCAAGAAATAGCTGGATTTTACTAGGGTTCAACTAGTCAACATACTCTCCTTGCAGTGGCCTCAGGTTTCCTTGTGTTTTCTCTGAAGCTGCCAGGATATCCGACTGTTCGTGTCTGCCTGTAGTGCAGCATCTATTAGCATAGCTGTTGAAAATCACAACTCTGTGTGGGACAGTAAGGTAGCAAGGGTAGTTGCAGAACGAGTAATAGACTTAATGTGAAGCCTGTGCCTTCCACCTACACCACTGTCGTAGTGCTGAGTGAAGGCTGTGTTGTAGTTCGTCCGGTGTTGTTGAACAGTTGTGGTGTGGTTTGATTATAGCTCTACTGAATGCTACACAAATAACCCGCACATAGAAGAGAGGAGCTTACGACGACGTTTCGGTCGGACTTGGACCATTTACAAAGTCCAAATCGGACCGAAACGTCGTCGTAAGCTCTATGTGCGGGTTATTTGTGTATTGTTCCAGTGACGGTATTGTGCCTTTTTTTGTTATTTAGTTCTATTGAACATCGCTCTACCTCCTTACTTCATTTGGATACTATTTCGTTGGTTATAGAGTTATCATGACTCACGAAATCGTAATGACACGATAGAGTTATATCCACAGCAGTTAAATCGCAGGAGAGACCTTAATGTCCTGTTGTTACTTTCCGAATCCTTTACGCTTTTCTGTGCTCTATGGCTGTTATAAACACACTGGGAAAAGAGCCCATTATTGCAGATAGACAGATATGATAATATGCAGAAAAAACTGTGAAAAAAAGAGCGAAATTCCAAGCGCTTTCGTGACTTCTCACATTTTCAAGGAACTATAAAAATAAAAGGTTAACAGGAAGGCATATAAGGACGAGACTACACCTCGCTGCCGCCCCCGAACAACACCTGAATTTTTATGATGGTGTAGGTAGGTAGTCAGTGATCCGTGAAACACAGCTTATATTCTACCCCAAAATTTGTCTAGTGTGCCTTAAATTCTTCCCAAATTTTATCAGTTATAAGTGAATCCAATTTATATAAACCAAAAGAAATATTCATATTATTTTCAAAACTGCTTTTTATGAAAAATTATTCTATTATATTCCTGTCGACCATGGACTTGTTTGATGTAACTTTCTCAGCATTTTGAAAATCAATTGGATGGTTAAAATCTCTCACATGAATAAACAGAGCATTAGAATCTTCTTCACCTCTAATGCTATATATATGTTATTTTAATCTAAGTTCACGACTTTTACCAATTTTACCGTAATAAACTTTATCACAGCATTTTGGGGGGATTTTTTTATCGAAAGTTTTTTAAGTGTGTCAAGATTTTTCAATACAACTTGGATATTAAAATTCGTAAGTAGAGAAGGCATATGGAAATAAGTGGTAGTATAAAATACCGACACAATGGAAAAATAAACACATAAACAGTATAGTGTGATTCTTTATTGATAATGTATCGCCCACACAGTGGGCTTTATCAAGTCACAAACCTGGGTGAAAGGTGCGTGAGTATTTATAGGATGGAGTCAGGTGGAGAATGTTGGGTAGGTAGGATGTGATAAGGACCTGCACGAGACTGGCGGGTGTATGTAGTTATGTAGGATAACGATGAAGAAATTTCTTGGCAAGGGGTTCAGCTATGTTATAGAAGCCGTTGTATTGACTGAAGTTGTTGGATATACAGATAAGTCATGATTCCAGGATTCTGCGGTACTGTGTGTTTTCTTCTCTGGCGATAAGTCTTGCGTTTCTGTAGGTAATTAAATGGTTGTGTGAATTTCGGTGCTGAACACAAACATTCCTTGAATTGTCAGATCTGCCTGCTTACTGGTGTTCTGAAATACGTGTTTGGAGGTTTCTGGATGTTTCCCCCACATATAATTTGCTGCAGTCATTACAAGGGATTATGTATACCCCTGTCTGTCTATTACTGGTAATGTCTTTGATGGTGGTGGACGTAGAGGTAGATGCTTGGAATGAGGTATTGGAAAAGATGTTGAAAACGTGTTTGGCAATGGAGCTGGTGAGGAGGACTATGTATCTCCTCTCGGCAGTGTCTTCTCTGGGTGTGTTAAATATGTTCAATGCCAGGTGTCTGCAGTATCTAATGAAGTGACGAGGATAGCGAAATTTAGAAAATACTTGTTCAGTTAGTGAGCATTCTTCCTCAAGGAACTCATTGCTGCAGATTCTGAGTGCGCGCAGGATAATGCTTATAATTTCACCACGTTTAGTTTTGATGTTATGGTAAGAGTAGAAGTGGAGAAGATCATGTTGTTTGGTAGGTTTTCGATAGACTTTAAAATTAAGTTCTTGGTCAGCTTTGCTGAAAAGAACATCAAGGAAAGGAAGAGTGTTGTCGGCTTCTTCTTAAAGTGTGAACTGGATTGAAAGCTCGGCCTGGTTGACCTTGTGTTGGAGAGCTTGATCGTTGAAGCGTCTGGGAGGACTCAACGAGGTTCAGCCCTCAATCTAGTTTACACTAGAAGAAGAAGTAGACAACACTCTTCCTTTCCTTGACGTTCTTCTCACGAAAGCGCTTGGAATTTCGCTATTCTTTCACAGTGGTTCTTCTGCATATTGTGATGCCTGAGATATATATATATATATAATTCTCAAGAACAGACGAAATATTCACAAACACTGATCTCTGGCCGAAGGAGACTCGAACTTACGAACCTTGGAACAAGGTACGCAGTGAATTACCGACCGTACCACACTGGACAATACCTTGGCGTCCAGTTCACGTTACACGCTTTGATCCAAAGCAGCCAGCTTCTAGGCAGGTGGCTTACAGCTTTTCATCTCATCCCATGCATATTTATATATATATATATATATATATATATATATATATATATATATATATATATATAAATAGACATATATATATATACATATATATATATATATATATATATATATATATATATATATATATATATATATATATATATATATACATATATGTATATATATATATATATATATATATATATATATATATATATATATATAATATATATATATATATATATATATATATATATATATATATATATATATATATAAAAGGGTTGCAAAATTTTGTATTTTGAACATTCATGTATTCTGTGAGTTCAGAGAGTTAGAGGAAAGACACAGAGAGAGAGAGAGAGAGAGAGAGAGAGAGAGAGAGAGAGAGAGAGAGAGAGAGAGAGAGAGAGAGAGAGAGAGAGAGAGAGAGAGAGAGAGAGAGAGAGAGACTAAAACACGCATGTATTGCAAGATTTATATTAATGCTAGTAAAACGTAGCCTTAATAATAATAATAATGGTAATAATAATAATAATAATAATAATAATAATAATAATAATAATAATAATAATAATAATAATCATAGTAATAATATAAGTGGTAATGGTAGTAATAATACAGGCAGCAGCAGCCATCAAGGGAGGTACTTCCGTCTTGCTAAATGAGTGTGAAACGAAAACCTGTAATTGTTTTACATGATCGTAGGATTGCTGGTGTCTTTCTTTCTGTCTCGTAAACACACATGATAACTGGTGCATTTTACTACTTCTGTTTAGACTTAGGTCACACTACACACATATATGTACCCGTACATATTTATATATACACATCCATCTTCTATTTTCTAAATAGTTCTTGTTCTTATTTATTTCCCTTTCATCTTCAGGGAGAAGTGGAAAAAAAAAATTCTTCCTCCATAAGTCCTGCGTGTCTTAAAAAGCGATTAAAATGCCGAGAGAAAAGGGCTGGTAACTCTCCAATATAAATAACTAAACACGAGAAGAAAAACTTTATAAAGTTTGGATGGTTGAATGTGAGTGGATGTAGAGCAGATAATAAGAAAGAGACGACTGTAAATGTTATGAATGAAAAGAAGCTGGATGTCGTGGCTATAAGCGAAACAAAGCTGAAGGGGGTTAGGGGAGTTTCAGTGGGGAGAAATAAATGGGAGTGGGTCATGTGTATCTGAGGGAGTTAGAGCTAAGGAAAGAGCAGCAATAATGTTGAGGGATCAGTTGAACAGGAAAAGAGGGAATATATATGTATAAATTGAAGGATTATGTGGATAAAAATAAGAGTTGGGTTCAAAAAGTAGATTATACTAAGTGTTCATCTACCTGAAGACGAGAGGAGTGTAGAAGAGAGAGAGAGAGAGAGAGAGAGAGAGAGAGAGAGAGAGAGAGAGAGAGAGAGAGAGAGAGAGAGAGAGAGAGAGAGAGAGAGAGAGAGAGAGAGAGAGAAAGAGAGAGAGATTTTGGGAGATAACTGTTTAAGTGAGTGTTTAGGGAGTTATGAACCTAGTGTGAAAGTAACTGTGGTAGTAAACTAAGGGAGGTAACTAATCCTAAGGTTGGTTACTACAACATTAGTCGGTTTGATCACATTACAAGTTGTTCCATAAACGTACTTATCTAAGTTCATGTTATCATAGTGTCTTATATATTATAGTGGGTTATGTTCTACATTTGTCTTCATGGTATTTTTTTTTTGTGGGTTAATTTATCAACTTCATCATGTATGGAGGAAGTGAATGTGCTCAGATATTTGGGACTGGACTTGTCGGAGGATGGATATTTGAAAGACGATGTGAGCCATACAGTTGATGAAGTGACAAAGGTGGGTGGTGCACTGAAGCATCTGTGGAGACAAAGAACGTTATCCGTGGAGGCAAAGATGGGAATACATTGAAAGTAAGTGGTACCAAAACTTATACTGATGTGAAACATGGGTTGTGAATGTTGCAGCGAGGAGGAGGCTGGAGGCAGTGGAGATGTCGTGTGTCGTGTGGCGTTAATATTATGCAAAGAACTCGTAGCTTGGAAATTAGGTGTGGAATTAGTAAAAGTATTATTCAGAGGGCTGAGGAAAAGTTGGTGAGGTGATTTGGAAATTTATACGACCAACCCGACTCGTTGGAGTGGGCTGAAGATTTGCTAAGGAAATGGGAAGGTTAGGTCAAGCAGGAGAACGGGAAGGTTAGGTCAAGCAGGAGAACGGGAAGGTTAGGTCAAGCAGGAGAACGGGAAGGTTAGGTCAAGCAGGAGAACGGGAAGGTTAGGTCAAGCAGGAGAACGGGAAGGTTAGGTCAAGCAGGAGAACGGGAAGGTTAGGTCAAGAAGGAGAACGGGAAGGTTAGGTCAAGCAGGAGAATGGGAAGGTTAGGTCAAGCAGGAGAACGGGAAGGTTAGGTCAAGCAGGAGAACGGGATGCGGAGAACGTGACGTGGGAGAGAGCTGGAAAATGACGTATGGATGGGAAGGAAGGGATGGATGGAACAGAAAAATGAATTTGTAACAGGACGATACTGTAAGAAATACATTTCACCCTCGTCCTCAGGGATTTATAGTGCGCAGCTATAAAGCGGTAGCAATGGGTTTACAAACAACAAATATGGAAAGTACAAATTACAACGTGATGACAATAAGAAATAACTGGAAGAAATATGAGCCCACCGGGAGGTGGTCGAGTGGACACCAAGTCACCTGGTGATACCTGGATAATCACGTGGTAATACCAGGAAAGGAAAGGGCAGATGATGGAGCGAAAAAAGCAAGAACAAAGGATATGAATGGCAATAAAACTCCCTCACACAGTCAAGGAAATTCAGTCATAGATACGAGGGTTGATACAACACTAATAGCAGGAGAATCGGAGCGAAATGACAGCACCTCCGAAGGAGACCGTGTCTACGGTCCTCATGGATCAGGAATCCACTTCAATAAATCAAGCAAGGGTGAGGTGACAATAGGCAGATAACGCATGGGCTGGACTCCGATAAACGTCCACCCATTTAATGGGAGGGAGGGAGGGAGAAAGAGAGGGAGGGAGGGAGGGAAGGAGGGAAGGGATTGTGTAGTGTTATGACCTCTGAAGTGATGTGATATGAGTGTAGAGTGGAGAATGAAGGATGCTAGTTGACACCAGGTGAGCTAGCTTACTCACCTCACACATCTTGTGGTCAAACAGCGACAGTCAAGAGTTAGTATTTCTGCCAAACAATAAGTTGAAACTGATCATTTTTTTTAAACATAGCATAAAAGTACGCTACATAACTATGTAAACATTCTCACTGAAAGATTTGTTTGTACGTGTTCGTGGAGAAAGATATTCTCCGGCTTTAGGATTACCACAACATAAATCAGTTCGTTAAATTGTTTTAAAAAAAAATATTTCAAAAACCTATCAACTACACGAGGATAATTAAGGCTGCTCGTAGTAACCTATTCACAACCAACCAGCAAGATATTTATCCCTAAATTATATTCATTAAAGTCAGGGTAAAGCGCACAATCCGCGTTGTGGTTTAGTCCACAGGAAAGGAAAGGGAGGTGTAAATCCAATTTCCTGGATCAAGAGCTTCTCACCGGCACTCAGCATATATAAACAGTTACACGCCTCTCGGCGTATGTATAATAATAATAATAATAATAATAATAATAATAATAATAATAATAATAATAATAATAATAATAATAATAATAATAATAATAACAATAATAATAACAATAATAATAATAATAATAATAATAATAATAATAATAATAATAATAATAATAATAATAATAATGTTTGATAGGAGTGAATGGAGACAAATGGTTTTTAATACTTGACGTGCTGTTGGAGTGTGAGCAAAGTAACATTTATGAAGGGGTTCAGGGAAACCGGCAGGCCGGACTTGAGTCCTGGAGATGGGAAGTACAGTGCCTGCACTCTGAAGGAGGGGTGTTAATGTTGCAGTTTAAAAACTGTAGTGTAAAGCACCCTTCTGGCAAGACAGTGATGGAGTGAATGATGGTGAAAGTTTTTCTTTTTCGGGCCACCCTGCCTTGGTGGGAATCGGCCAGTGTGATAATAAAAAAATATAAAATAATAATAATAATAATAATAATAATAATAATAATAATAATAATAATAATAATAATAATAATAATAATATCTTTATTTTTACAGGTGCATGTACAAGGTTTACAGACCATAACTGACATCAGTGACATACTATAGGAAGCCGCTTGTTACACAGAGCATTTCGGCAAATTAGGTCAGTTTTACCCCAGGATGTGACCCACACCAGTCGACTAACACCCAGGTACCCATTTTATACTGATGGGTGAACATGGACAACAGGTGTCTTATGGAAACACGTCCTAATATTATCCAGCCGTAACGGAAATTCGAACTTCGGACCTCAGTGTGTTAGCTGAGTGCTCTGGCGGTCAAGCTACGGAAGACATAGATATACCTTACCTTTGATATATGCCTTACCTTTGAAGAGTTTCGAGAGTTTGACTACTCTCTGAGCCCGGCCATGGGCTAGGCTCCTCTGGTGCTTGCTTGGTCAACCAGGTTGTTGCTGCTGGAGGCCAGCTGCCCCAGACATCAGTCACAGCCTGGTTGATCTGGCACCTGGTGAAGATACTTGTCCAGTTTTCTCTTGAAGGCTTCTACACTAGTTCCAGCCGTGTTTCTGATATCTTCTGGTAAGATGTTGAATAGTCTGGGTCCCCACCGCGCCCCTGCTCCTCACTGGGTTTATTTCGCACTTCCTCCCATATCTCTCACTCCGTTATGTTCTTATGGCAGCGTGTAGATTTGGGACTAGGCCCACGAGTACTTTCCAGGTGTGTATTATCATGTATCTCTATCTCTTCCGCTCCAATGAATACATGTTCAAGACTTGAAGACATTCCCAGTAGTTTAGGTGCTTTACTGGCTCAGTGTGAGCCGTATGCGATCTCTGCAATTGTTCCACTTCTGATATTTCTACTGCTTTGAACAGGGCCTTCAGCACTGAGCAATATTCTAAGTAAGGGAGCACTAGTGATTTGAAGATTGTCACCATCGACATTATTTCTCTTGTTTTGAAAGTTCTCGATACCCACTCCGTCATCTTCCTGGCTGTCGTGATCTTTGTCTTGTTATGGTCTTTAAAAGAAAGGTCCGCTGACATAATTATTCCCAGGTCTTTTAAGTGTTCCTTACGTTCTCTTTGGTGACCCTCTTGAGTTTTGTATATAGTGTTCCTTTTGAATTCTTCATTCTTTCCATACCTAAGCAGCTGGAACTTATCACCACTGAACGTCATGTTAGTCTCCACTGCCCACTGGAAAACTCTATTTATGTGTTCCTGCAATTTTTCAATCTCTCCCGTAGTGAATTTCATGCTTATTTTAGTGTCATCTGCAAATGATGATACAAAAGTGTGCTGAGTGTTTTTTTTATCTATGTCTGCTATGAGGATGAGAAACAGCAGAGGTACCAGGACAGTGCCTTGGGGCACTGAGCTTTGGACCTTGCTGATGCTGGATCTTGCCTTGTTCACTATTACTTTTTGTGTTCTGTGTGTTAGGAAACCGAAAATCCAGCTGCCTACCTTTCCCGTAATGCCCATGGCCCTCATTTTATGCGCCATCACTCCATGATCGCATTTGTCAAACGCCTTTGCAAAATCTGTGTAAATCACTTCTGCTTTTTGGTCGGCTTCCAATGCCTCCGTAATTCTATTATAATGGTTCAGCAGCTGTGACAGGCATGATCGTCCTGCTCTAAAACCATGCTGGTTCGGGTTATGTTGGTTATGCTGGTCCATGAAATTTGTAATCTGCCGTCTCATCACTCTTTCGAAGATTTTTATGATGTAAGAAATTAGGGCCACTGGTCTGTAATTTTTAGCTAGTGCTCTACTACCTCCCTTATGCAAAGGAGCTATCTCTGTACTCTTTAAGGCCTCTGGTATTTCTCCTAGATCTAAGCTTTCACCAAAGAATACTAAGGGCTAGTGCTAGTGATACTTTACACTTCTTTATAAATGGAGCATTCCGTGAATCTGGTCCAGGTGCTGAGTGAGTGGGCATGATGTCCATTTCTTTCTCAAAATCTATGGGGTTTGTACTAATGTCAGTTAGTTGGTCTGCGCCGTCTTCTGGAGTGAGAAATATTTCTGCATTTTCTACCTTGCTGTCATTTAGTGGGTTGCTGAACACCGACTCATACTGTTCTTTAAGGATTTCACTCATTTCCTGCTCATCGTCAGTATACGAGTCTCCTTGACTCACGAAATCGTAATGACACGATTGCAAACAAACCATACCACGGGTGGGGTTGAACCCGCAGTCAAAGAGTCTCAAAATTCCAGACAGTCGCGTTTTTTTTTTACGAGTCTCCTCTCAGTAGTGATCCAGTTCTATAGGTAGTTCTTAGCTTGGATTTTGCATATAAATAGAAATATTTTGGGTTTCTTGCAATATCTTGTGTGGTCCTTTGTTCCCTTTGTACTTCTTCTGTGAGGTATGACATCATAAGTTTTTCCTCTAATTCATTGATCTCTCGGCTAAGCCTATCTTTCCTTTACTGAAGCATATCTGTGTTTTTAAGCAATTCAGTAACCCGTTTTCTTCTACTGTACCATCTCCTACACACTCTCTCTTTATATCTGAACTTCTTCTGGGTTTCCTCAATGATACGTGTTTCATACATACCTTGTATGCTTCTGTATTCAGCTTCTCTAGGTACTGGTGGGGATTTAGCGTGCTCATGTCTGATTCCCAAGATATGTCTGATAGCTCTTAGTTTATTTTTTCCCAGCCAATTCTATGGTTGTTAAAATTTAACTTATTGAACATCCCGTCTCTAACAATAGTGACACAATTCCCTAACCCTGAGTTAATACTCGTTTGAACTTCTATGATGTTATGATCAGAGTATATTGTTTTTGTAACTGTTGTGTCTCTGATCAGTTCCTCGTTGTTTGTGAATATCAAATCCAGGGTATTTTCATTTCTAGTGGGATCGGTTATCTGTTGGTTTAAAGAGTACTTTTCACAAAACCTCATTAGTTCCCTGGTATGTACCTGTTGAGCCAGAGTGCTTCCCAGAGATATTTCTGGTATAACATTATGTTGTGTCATCTTCCATTTTACATGAGGGAGATTAAAATCTCCAAGGAGTAAAATATTTGGTGTGGGATTTTCTAGCCTATCCCAATAACTATCTTCCTTAGCTGATCTGTGAATTCCTCAGCAGTTGATGATGGATAATTACCAAATTCCTATTTTCAACTTTAATGCCCAGAATTTCTACTATATCATTCGTTGAGTTCAGCACTTGTGTGTAACAGAAAATATCCTTTACATAGATTCCTACTCCTCCCTGTGACCTATTGATTCTATCACATCTATGCATGTTATAGGTTTCTATTTTTATCTCTCGTCCAAAACATCCCTTGTGTGTGTTTCTGTAAATGCTCCAAGCATGGTATTCGCTTCTGTTAGGAGCCCGCTGACATAACTAACTTTGGCGTTTTTATTGGATTTCAAACCCTGAATATTTGCGAATATGAAGCAGGAATTACCATCTGAGATGTTTTGTCTTGCTTTGTGCTTCGTTAGTACCACTGGTGATGTACTACCTGGTATGTCCCCTGGCGTACATACCCCTGGGTTCTCCAGTACTGACTTTGCATTTGGTTGCTTATTCGGCCTGGATGGACTGATGCCAGGTTTGGTACGCCCCATTTTGCTGCCCTTCTGTCCTCTCTGTTCCATTCCCCATGTTTGTTTCTTTCTTTGGTTTGATCTTTTCTCTGTTTGTCTAAAAGAGATTGCTGTTAAATTTCCCTTTCTCTGCTAACTCTGTAGCGCTGCTTTCCTTTAATACGGTGGTGTGGGCAACTCAGGTCATAACATTCTCTGGATTGTGTTGAAGCTTTACACATTACTGGATGGAAGTACCTGCTGCACTCTTTGTTGAAACGGCACTTTCCCTTCCTCAACATGTTGGTACATTTTCAGATATGTGATGGAAAATGAAACATTTCATCGCTGCTGATAGACCACATGAGGAGTCCATGTAGACTATCTTCTTGGCTTCATGATGCGTTTAAAGAAATAAATGACACCTGTATCAGGGCGTCCAGGTTCCAGTCCGCTATGCAACATGGGATTTGCGAGTAACGGATGATGCTGTTCTGGTGTTACTTTGAAATGTTTGTACAGGGCTGTTGGATTTTCATGATTATGTCTAAAACGATCATCGTTGTAGAAATTAATGATTCTGATGACGTTTATTTATCATATGTATTAAGAAAGATATGTATAAAGTTGACTTACTGCGAAATCCAAATGATGGTTCACGCTCAGCAAGACAGTGTCCAACAAGAGTGACACACTTAACATAAATATCTGCATTGTTGTCCGAGGGAAAAATTACACGGAAATCACATATTTTGTCTCAGTGTATCCAAAAACATATTACACACACACACACACACACACACACACACACACACACACACACACACACACACACACACACACACACACACACACACACACACACACACACACACACACACACACTTTCTTGGACTGCAAGAAGGCGTTTGACACAGTTCCACACAAGAGATTAGTGCAAAAACTGGAGGACCAAGCAGGGATAACAGGGAAGGCACTACAATGGATCAAGGAATACTTGTCAGGAAGACAGCAGCGAGTCATGGTACGTGGCGAGGTGTCAGAGTGGGCACCTGTGACCAGCGGGGTCCCACAGGGGTCAGTCCTAGGACCAGTGCTGTTTCTGGTAATTGTGAACGACATGACGGAAGGAATAGACTCCGAAGTGTCCCTGTTTGCAGATGACGTGAAGTTGATGAGAAGAATTCATTCGATCGAAGACCAAGCAGAACTACAAAGGGATCTGGACAGGCTGCAGACCTGGTCCAGCAATTGGCTCCTGGAGTTCAACCCCACCAAGTGCAAAGTCAAGAAGATTGGAGAAGGGCAAAGAAGACCGCAGACGGAGTACAGTCTAGGGGGCCAGAGACTACAAACCTCACTCAAGGAAAAAGATCTTGGGGTGAGAATAACACCAGGCACATCTCCTGAAGCGCACATCAACCAAACAACTGCTGCAGCATATTGGCGCCTAGCAAACCTCAGAACACCATTCCGACATTTTAATAAGGAATCGTTCAGGACCCTGTACACCGTGTACGTTAGGCAAATATTGGAGTATGCGGCACCAGTTTGGAACCCACGCCTAGCCAAGTACTTAAAGAAACTAGAGAAAGTGCAAAGGTTTGCAACAAGACTAGTCCCAGAGCTAAGAGGTATGTCCTACGAGGAGAGGTTAAGGGAAATCGACCTGACGACACTGGAGGGCAGGAGAGATAGGGGGGACATGATAACGACATGCAAAATACTGAGAGGAATTGACAAGGTGGACAAAGACAGGATGTTCCAGAGATGGGACACAGCAACAAGGGGACAAAGTTGGAAGTTGAAGACACAGATGAATCACAGGGATGTTAGGAAGTATTTCTTCAGCCACAGAGTAGTCAGGAAGTGGAATAGTTTGGGAAGCGATGTAGTGGAGGCAGGATCCATACATTGCTTTAAGCAGAGGTATGATAAAGCTCACGGTTCAGGGAGAGTGACCTAGTAGCGACCAGTGAAGAGACGGGGCCAGGAGCTACGACTCGATCCCTGCAACCTCAACTAGGTGAGTACACACACACACGCACACACACAGAAACCAAGCTTACAGGTATGATAACAGATGCCATCTTTCCAACGGGATACCAAATCCTGAGGAAAGACAGAGGGAACAGGGGGGGTGGAGGAGTGGCGTTGCTGATCAAAAATCGCTGGAATTTTGATGAGCTGGAGAGAGGAGATAGCGGAGAAGAAAGTGATTACATAGTGGGAACACTTCACTCTGGAGGTCCCAAGGTGGTAATAGCAGTGATGTATAACCCACCACAGAACAGCAGGAGGCCAAGGCAAGAGTACGACGAGAGCAATAGAGCGATGGTTGACACACTGGCTAGAGTGGCCAGAAGAGCTCATGCATGCAGGGCAAAGCTCCTGATCATGGGTGACTTTAACCACAAGGAGATCGATTGGGAGAACTTGGACCCACATGGGGGCCAAGATACATGGAGGGCTAAGATGATGGAGGTGGTACTGGAGAACTTCATGTACCAACACGTAAGGGACACTACAAGAGAGAGAGGAGAGGATGAACCAGCAAGGCTGGACTTAGTATTCACCTTCAGTAGTGCAGATATCGAGGACATCACATATGAAAGACCCCTTGGGGCCAGTGACCATGTGGTTTTAAGCTTCGAATACACAGTAGAGCTACAAGTGGAGGGAGAAGCAGGAAGGCCAGGACGAATGAAGCCAAACTACAAGAAAGGGGACTACACAGGAATGAGGAACTACCTGAACGGGGTTCAGTGGGACAGAGAACTGGCAGGGAAGCCAGTTAACGAGATGATGGAATATGTAGCAACAAAATGCAAGGAGGCTGAGGAGAGGTTTGTACCCAAGGGTAACAGGAGCAATGAAAAAGCCAGGATGAGCCCATGGTTTACCCAAAGGTGCAGGGAGGCAAAAACCAAGTGTGCTAGGGAATGGAAGAAATATAGAAGGCAAAGGACCCAGGAGAATAAGGAGAACAGTCGTAGAGCCAGAAACGAATATGCACAGATAAGAAGGGAGGCCCAAAGACAATATGAAAATGACATAGCAGCGAAAGCCAAATCTGACCCGAAACTGTTGTACAGCCACATCAGGAGGAAAACAACAGTCAAGGACCAGGTAATCAGGCTAAGGAAGGAAGGAGGAGAGACAACAGGAAACGACCGTGAAGTATGTGAAGAACTCAACAAGAGATTCAAAGAAGTGTTCACAGAGGAGACAGAAGGGACTCCAGAAAGACGGAGAGGTGGGGCACACCACCAAGTGCTGGACACAGTGCACACAACCGAGGAAGAAGTGAAGAGGCTTCTGAGTGAGCTAGATACCTCAAAGGCAATGGGGCCAGATAACATCTCCCCATGGGTATTGAGAGAGGGAGCAGAGGCGCTATGTGTACCCCTAACAACAATATTCAATACATCTATCGAAACAGGGAGATTGCCTGAGGCATGGAAGACAGCAAATGTAGTCCCAATCTTTAAAAAAGGAGACAGACATGAAGCATTAAACTACAGACCAGTGTCACTGACATGTATAGTATGCAAAATCATGGAGAAGATTATCAGGAGAAGAGTGGTGGAACACCTAGAAAGGAATGATCTCATCAACAGCAGCCAGCATGGTTTCAGGGACGGGAAATCCTGTGTCACAAACCTACTGGAGTTCTATGACATGGTGACAGCAGTAAGACAAGAGAGAGAGGGGTGGGTGGATTGCATTTTCTTGGACTGCAAGAAGGCGTTTGACACAGTTCCACACAAGAGATTGGTGCAAAAACTGGAGGACCAAGCAGGGATAACAGGGAAGGCACTACAATGGATCAGGGAATACTTGTCAGGAAGACAGCAGCGAGTCATGGTACGTGGCGAGGTGTCAGAGTGAGCACCTGTGACCAGCGGGGTCCCGCAGGGGTCAGTCCTAGGACCAGTGCTGTTTCTGGTATTTGTGAACGACATGACGGAAGGAATAGACTCTGAGGTGTCCCTGTTTGCAGATGACGTGAAGTTGATGAGAAGAATACACTCGATCGAAGACCAGGCAGAACTACAAAGGGATCTGGACAGGCTGCAGACCTGGTCCAGCAATTGGCTCCTGGAGTTCAATCCCACCAAGTGCAAAGTCATGAAGATTGGGGAAGGGCAAAGAAGGCCGCAGACGGAGTACAGTCTAGGGGGTCAGAGACTACAAACCTCACTCAAGGAAAAAGATCTTGGGGTGAGTATAACACCAGGCACATCTCCTGAAGCGCACATCAACCAAATAACTGCTGCAGCATATGGGCGCCTAGCAAACCTCAGAACAGCATTCCGACATCTTAATAAGGAATCGTTCAGGACCCTGTACACCGTATACGTTAGGCCCATATTGGAGTATGCGGCACCAGTTTGGAACCCACACCTAGCCAAGCACGTAAAGAAACTAGAGAAAGTGCAAAGGTTTGCAACAAGACTAGTCCCAGAGCTAAGAGGTATGTCCTACGAGGAGAGGTTAAGGGAAATCAACCTGACGACACTGGAGGACAGGAGAGATAGGGGGGACATGATAACGACATACAAAATACTGAGGGGAATTGACAAGGTGGACAAAGACAGGATGTTCCAGAGATTGGACACAGTAACAAGGGGACACAGTTGGAAGCTAAAGACACAGATGAATCACAGGGATGTTAGGAAGTATTTCTTCAGCCACAGAGTAGTCAGTAAGTGGAATAGTTTGGGAAGCGATGTAGTGGAGGCAGGATCCATACATAGCTTTAAGCAGAGGTATGATAAAGCTCACGGCTCGGGGAGAGTGACCTAGTAGCGATCAGTGAAGAGGCGGGGCCAGGAGCTCGGACTCGACCCCCGCAACCTCAACTAGGTGAGTACAACTAGGTGAGTACACACACACACACACACACACACACACACACGCACACACACACACACACACGCGCACACACACACACACACACACACACACACACACACACACACACACACACACACACACACCAACATGGTTTCAGGGACGGGAAATCCTGTGTCACAAACCTACTGGAGTTCTATGACATGGTGACAGCAGTAAGACAAGAGAGAGAGGGGTGGGTGGATTGCATTTTCCTATACTGCAAGAAGGCGTTTGACACTGTTCCACACAAGAGATTGGTGCAAAAACTGGAGGACCAAGCAGGGATAACAGGGAAGGCACTACAATGGATCACGGAATACTTGTCAGGAAGACAGCAGCGAGTCATGGTACGTGGCGAGATGTCAGAGTGGGCACCTGTGACCAGCGGGGTCCCGCAGGGGTCAGTCCTAGGACCAGTGCTGTTTCTGGTATTTGTGAACGACATGACGGAAGGAATAGACTCTGAGGTGTCCCTGTTTGCAGATGACGTGAAGTTGATGAGAAGAATTCACTAGATCGAAGACCAGGCAAAACTACAAAGGGATCTGGACAGGCTGCAGACCTGGTCCAGCAACTGGCTCCTGGAGTTCAATCTCACCAAGTGCAAAGTCATGAAGATTGGGGAAGGGCAAAGAAGGCCGCAGACGGAGTACAGTCTAGGGGGTCAGAGACTACAAACCTCACTCAAGGAAAAAGATCTTGGGGTGAGTATAACACCAGGCACATCTCCTGAAGCGCACATCAACCAAATAACTGCTGCAGCATATGGGCGCCTAGCAAACCTCAGAACAGCATTCCGACATCTTAATAAGGAATCATTCAGGACCCTGTACACCGTGTACGTTAGGCCCATATTGGAATATGCGGCACCAGTTTGGAACCCACACCTAGCCAAGCACGTGAAGAAACTAGAGAAAGTGCAAAGGTTTGCAACAAGACTAGTCCCAGAGCTAAGAGGTATGTCCTACGAGGAGAGGTTAAGGGAAATCAACCTGACGACACTGGAGGACAGGAGAGATAGGGGGGACATGATAACGACATACAAAATACTGAGAGGAATTGACAAGGTGGACAAAGACAGGATGTTCCAGAGATTGGACACAGTAACAAGGGGACACAGTTGGAAGCTGAAGACACAGATGAATCACAGGGATGTTAGGAAGTATTTCTTCAGCCACAGAGTAGTCAGTAAGTGTAATAGTTTGGGAAGCGATGTAGTGGAGGCAGGATCCATACATAGCTTTAAGCAGAGGTATGATAAAGCTCACGGCTCAGGGAGAGTGACCTAGTAGCGATCAGTGAAGAGGCGGGGCCAGGAGCTCGGACTCGACCCCTGCAACCTCAACTAGGTGAGTACAACTAGGTGAGTACACACACACACACACACACACACACACTTCATGTACCAACACGTAAGGGACACCACAAGAAAGAGAGGAGAGGATGAACCAGCAAGACTGGACTTAGTATTCACCTTGAGTAGTGCAGATATCGAGGACATCACATATGAGAGACCCCTTGGGGCCAGCGATCATGTGGTTTTAATCTTCGAATACACAGTAGAGCTACAAGTGGAGGGAGAAGCAGGAAGGCCAGGACAAATGAAGCCAAACTACAAGAAAGGGGACTACACGGGAATGAGGAACTTCCTGAACGGGTTCAGTGGGACAGAGAACTGGCAGGGAAGCCAGTTAATGAGATGATGGAATATGTAGCAACAATATGCAAGGAGGCTGAGGAGAGGTTTGTACCCAAGGGTAACAGGAATAATGAAAAAGCCAGGACGAGCCCATGGTTCACCCAAAGGTGCAGGGAGGCAAAAACCAAGTGTGCTAGGGAATGGAAAAAATATAGAAGGCAAAGGACCCAGGAGAATAAGGAGAGCAGACGTAGAGCCAGAAACGAATATGCACAGATAAGAAGGGAGGCCCAAAGACAATATGAAAACGACATAGCAGCGAAAGTCAAATCTGACCCGAAACTGTTATACAGCCACATCAGGAGGAAAACAACAGTCAAGGACCAGGTAATCAGGCTAACGAAGGAAGGAGGAGAGACAACAAGAAATGACCGAGAAGTATGTGAGGAACTCAACAAGAGATTCAAAGAAGTGTTCACAGAGGAGACAGAAGGGACTCCAGAAAGACGGAGAGGTGGGGCACACCACCAAGTGGTGGACACAGTGCACACAACCGAGGAAGAAGTGAAGAGGCTTCTGAGTGAGCTAGATACCTCAAAGGCAATGGGGCCAGATAACATCTCCCCATGGTTCTGAGAGAGGGAGCAAAGGTGCTATGTGTACCCCTAACAACAATATTCAATACATCTATCGAAACGGGGAGATTGCCTGAGGTACGGAAGACAGCAAATGTAGTCCCAATCTTTAAAAAAAGGAAACAGACATGAAGCACTAAACTACAGACCAGTGTCACTGACATGTATAGTATGCAAAATCATGGAGAAAGTTATCAGGAGAAGAGTGGTGGAACACCTAGAAAGGAATGATCTCATGAACAGCAGCCAACATGGTTTCAGGGATGGGAAATCCTGTCACAAACCTTCTGGAGTTCTATGACATGGTGACAGCAGTAAGACAAGAGAGAGAAGGGGGTGGGTTGATTGCGTTTTCCTAGACTGCAGGAAGGCGTTTGACACAGTTCCACACAAGAGATTGGTGCAAAAACTTGAGGACTAAGCAGGGATAACAGGGAAGGCACTACAATGGATCAGGGAATACTTGTCAGGAAGACAGCAGCGAGTCATGGTACGTGGCGAGGTGTCAGAGTGGGCACTTGTGACCAGCGGGGTCCCACAGGGGTCAGCCCTAGGACCAGTGCTGTTTCTGGTATTTGTGAACGACATGACGGGAGGAATAGACTCGCAGGTGTCCCTGTTTGCAGATGACGTGAAGTTGATGAGAAGAATTCATTCGATCGAAGACCAGCCAGAACTACAAAGGGATCTGGACAGGCTGCAGACATGGTCCAGCAATTGGCTCCTGGAGTTCAATCCCACGGTTCAGGGAGAGTGACGTAGTAGGGATCAGTGAAGAGGCGGGGCCAAGAGCTCGGACTCGAGCCCTGCAGCCTCAACTAGGTGAGTACAACTAGGTGAGTACACACACACACACACACACACACACACACACACACACACACACACACACACACACACACACACACACACACACACACACACACACACACACGCGCGCACACACGCACTCACACACACACACGCACACACACGCGCACACACACACCCACACACACGCACACACACACACGCGCACACACACGCACGCACACACACACACACACACACACACACACACACACACACACACACACACACACACACACACACACACACACACACACACACACAAAGGAGCTC
>NC_091294.1:9143200-9150700 GCF_038502225.1 Cherax quadricarinatus | reverse complement strand
GCCTTGCTGGAGAGCGACTACTTGCAACAGATCATGCTGTCTCTTGTGGATGTCAATGGCCGCAACAGATGCATCTATTGCGGTTAGTGGACTCAAACGAATGTCTGTCGTTCTGCCTTGTGTTCCAGATGATCATGTGGTTGTTGATGATGATTCGTGCAGGATAAAGGGTCTGTTCATCGAACCATCTTTGCATTTTGTATTTGTCGGCAAGATCCACATCTTTCTTACAAATACTGCCGGACAGTGTCCATCTCCGAGCAAACACCAACCTTGTAGACCTTGTTCACTACCAGTTTCCTCTTCAGGTAAGGGTCGAGTTGTCGGCGGACCAGTCAGTAGGTTGGGGATATTTTACCCGGGGAGAGTCCGTTTTTCCTGCCAGTGGAAGAAAAAGACCAAGCTCCTACTGATTTCACAGGTATTGAGCAAACGTAGACGAGCTATAGCGTTGCTATATCACACCATATTCCACTTGAGTCCGGTACCAGACCTATTTCCGGAACAGCTGACAGAATACCAAATTTTCAGGTTGTCATAGCAGAAGAGTTAATCAAGCAGATGCTTGTTGACGGTGTCATCCCTCAGCAATTCACCTTGAAATGAGCCTATGATTTCTATGTCTACCCAATCCATAAGCCAGTTACAATGACGAGAACTACATTATGATTCGCACTCGTATAGCACAAGGCATCTTTAGGAGAATCAAAGAAACACTTTAAAAGTCAGCAGCAGAATTTACTGAAGTCATAAATGCTCGAACAAAATCAACCAAAATTAAAGTCGGCTCGAGAGTCATGTCAATTAATTTCAATAGGACATCTGCAGTGTGAAAGCTTAACTAAAAGTCTGTTGGTCTCTAGTTATCGAATATATAAGCGGTAATAAGTTGAAAGTTAGAGAAATAAGCAGTGGTTAGTGAAAAGAGTCACATTTAGACCATATGAAGATGGTTTGTGACGATATTGATGAGACCTCTGACACCAAGACAGGAGAGCCAGAGCTTGACTATCCTTCTGACCCTGTACCTTCTACCTCTAATCTTCTGACTGACGCATATGCTGACTATCGCTACGATAGGTGATGAGGACACTCCAGGTGTCAGCCAACGTCACTAATTCTGATTCCTCTCAGTCACATGTGTTAGCCATTCCCACTGAAAATTTAACCCCTTTAGGTCAGACGAACTCTTCATATGTATATCTTGCCTTAGAAGAGTTGAAGTAACATGATACGAGTTATCGCTGGCATGTGATTTATGTAATTAGGGGTTCGTTACTAGTGTCATAGCATAGGAATTTCATGGTTAGCTTTGAGTCACTGAAAGGACAGAGACGCGAACCTGCTAGAGTTCAAACCCCGGCACCACCCACGGGCACAGTCAGTCAGGATATAGACACCATGACCATTGGAATTATTACTGCTGGCTGACGTCACAACCATCTACGTATTGAACAATGGGCACTCCCACTCCTCTACTACATCCCTAGAACCCACTTACAGGATCTCACCCATTATCACAGCTACCACTTCATCCATTATTAGAGTCACTGCCTCACCCATTATCAAGCCACACCTCACCCAATATGAAACCCCACCGCACTCATTACACTATATATAACATAATTTCGCCTATGTAGTGTTCCTTGGAAATAAGCATCATTTACCAATTTTTTATAATTAAACAAAATTTAAAAAAGCAATTTTGATCCCAGAACTTTGCTTTTGTGGTCAGGACACTTCTGGAACACTTTCAAGAAAGACTGATATAAAACTACTGTGTTCTAGGGTTTTGCTTGGCAAATATAAAAACAGGGACTCACAAACCAGCATTCAGTTCAGCTCTGGCTACCTGAGAAGACATGTCAGAAGAAGTCAGATGGCATCAACAGGCTGTAATCATTCTCCAGATGTATCCTGCTACATATGTGGTCAATTCATTAAGACAAGAGCAAAGAAGTTCTCTGTGACAGCATCTAAAAAAATGTGTGAAGTTTACAAAGCATATTTTGTCATGGCAGTTGTGGACCAAGACAAGACCTGGGCGCCTCATGTTGCTTGTGAACATTGTAAGAAAACATTGGAAGGTAAGAAAGTCATTAGTTATATGAAGGGTTAAATCTTGAATAGGAACATTTTTTAAATGAAATGTATGTAACAGAAACTAATTCTTTTGTTCTTTTACAGGATGATATATAGGAGAGAAAAAAGAGCCATGAAGTTTGAGGTTCCTAGAATATGGTGTGAACCCACTCATCACTCAACCAACTGTTACTTCTGTCTGGTGGATCCTTCCAAACACCGGACTGGGAAAAATGCGCCTGCTATTTCTTATCCAGACCTTCCCTCTTCTATTGCACGGGTACCACACAGTGCTGATCTTCCTGTACCTACACCTCCAGAAAGAAGTCAACCGTCAGAAGAAGAAAGCAGCAAATCAGAAAATGAACAAGACTATCATATCGTTCAAGTGAATAAGACTATGATCTCACAGATGCAGCTGTTGGGATGAATCCTTACTACCCAAACCAAACAGACTTCAATGACCTTATCAGAGATCTTGGTTTGACAAAGTCAAATGCTAAGCTTTTGATTTCAAGGCTCAAGGAGTGGGACTTGGTGGATGAAAGTGTGCAAGTGACAAGCCAAAGAAAATGTCACCAATATTTCTCAAGCTCCTTCACTAATGAAGTCAGTTTGCGCTTCTGTAATGATGTATCAGGCCTGTTTGATGCAATTGGAATTGCATGCAATCCAGATGAGTGAAGACTCTTCATTGATAGCTCCTCCTGAAACCTAAAAGCTGTACTTCTGCGCACTGGGAACAAGTATCCATCTCTTCCCTTGGCTCATTCAATGCATCTTAAGGAGGACTACAACAGTGTCAGACTTCTACTGGAAGCTTTGAACTATGATAAGTATGGCTGCGAGGTTATTGGAAATTTCAAAATGGTGGCATTTTTTATGGGACTCCATGGCGGTTTTACCAAGTTTCCCTGTTATCTCTGTCATTTGGATAGAGACAGAGCAGCACATTGCCAGAGGAAGCACTGGCATCAAAAGACTGAGTTCTAAGTAGGAAGACAGAATATCAAACATAAACCATTGATGGATCCTGAAAGGGTTCTGTTCCCACCATTACACATCAAACTAGGGCTAATGAAACAGTTTGTTACAACTCTTGACAAAGAGTCTGCAGCCTTCAAGTATCTTCAAGACTTCTTTCCCAAGCTATCAGAGACAAAGGAGAAGGCTGGCATCTTTACTGGACCATAAGTCAGGAAAATCATGGAGTGCTCAGAATTTCTAAAGAAGCTCACAGAGATGGAAAAGGAAGCCTGGGATAGTTTTGTTACTGTAGCACAGAGCTTTCTGGGCAACAACAAGGCTGACAATTATGTGGAACTTATTGAGACCTTGGTAAAAAGCTGTGGTCAGATGGGCTGTAGGACGTCCCTTAAGGTCCATATCCTTGATACTGATCTTGACAATTTCAAGGAGAATATGGGAACATACTCAGAGGAGCAAGGTGAACGCTTCCACTTTGTAAATATGTTTCAGAAAGCTTAAAATAAAAATTGGGTAAATTTAATTTACGTAAATTTTATTTTATTTATGTAAATTTTATTTAATTTATTATATAATTTTGTTTTACATCCAAAAATATTGAAATTTAGACAGTTTTTGTCAAAAATTCATCGTGTAAGCCACAAAAGCAAAGTTTAAAAGGAATAATGGGCATTTTCTATTGTTTTGCAATAAAAGAACTTGGATAAAACACTAACTTGCCAGGAACAAAAATTGTGTTACATGGTGTTATCAAGCCCCACCTCACACATTATCAAGCCCCACCTCACACATTATCAAGTCCCACCTCACACATTATCAAGCCCCACCTCACACATTATCAAGTCCCACCTCACACATTATCAAGCCCCACCTCACACATTATCAAGTCCCACCTCACACATTATCAAGTCCCACCTCACACATTATCAAGCCCCACCTCACACATTATCAAGGCCCACCTCACACATTATCAAGTCCCACCTCACACATTATCAAGCCCCACCTCACACATTATCAAGGCCCACCTCACACATTATCAAGCCCCACCTCACACATTATCAAGGCCCACCTCACACATTATCAAGTCCCACCTCACACATTATCAAGTCCCACCTCACACATTATCAGGCCCCACCTCACACATTATCAAGGCCCACCTCACACATTATCAAGCCCCACCTCACACATTATCAAGCCCCACCTCACACATTATCAAGTCCCACCTCACACATTATCAAGCCCCACCTCACACATTATCAAGCCCCACCTCACACATTATCAAGTCCCACCTCACACATTATCAAGCCCCACCTCACACATTATCAAGGCCCACCTCACACATTATCAAGCCCCACCTCACACATTATAAAGCCCCACCTCACACATTATCAAGCCCCACCTCACACATTATCAAGTACCACCTCACACATTATCAAGCCCCACCTCACACATTATCAAGCCCCACCTCACACATTATCAAGCCCCACCTCACACATTATCAAGTCCCACCTCACACATTATCAAGCCCCACCTCACACATTATCAAGTCCCACCTCACACATTATCAAGTCCCACCTCACACATTATCAAGCCCCACCTCACACATTATCAAGTCCCACCTCACACATTATCAAGTCCCACCTCACACATTATCAAGCCCCACCTCACACATTATCAAGTCCCACCTCACACATTATCAAGTCCCACCTCACACATTATCAAGCCCCACCTCACACATTATCAAGGCCCACCTCACCTCCCAGATTATCAAGCCCCACCTCACACATTATCAAGCCCCACCTCACACATTATCAAGCCCCACCTCACACATTATCAAGCCCCACCTCACACATTATCAAGTCCCACCTCACACATTATCAAGCCCCACCTCACACATTATCAGGCCCCACCTCACACATTATCAAGCCCCACCTCACACATTATCAAGCCCCACATCACACATTATCAAGCCCCACCTAACACATTATCAAGCCCCACCTCACACATTATCAAGCCCCACCTCACACATTATCAAACCCCACCTCACACATTATCAAGGCCCACCTCACACATTATCAAGCCCCACCTCACACATTATCAAGTCCCACCTCACACATTATCAAGCCCCACCTCACACATTATCAAGCCCCACCTCACACATTATCAAGCCCCACCTCACACATTATCAAGCCCCACCTCACACATTATCAAGCCCCACCTCACACATTATCAAGCCCCACCTCACACATTATCAAGTCCCACCTCACACATTATCAAGCCCCACCTCACACATTATCAAGAACCACCTCACACATTATCAAGTCCCACCTCACACATTATCAAGCCCCACCTCACACATTATCAAGGCCCACCTCACACATTATCAAGCCCCACCTCACACATTATCAAGTCCCACCTCACACATTATCAAGCCCCACCTCACACATTATCAAGCCCCACCTCACACATTATCAAGTCCCACCTCACACATTATCAAGCCCCACCTCACACATAATCAAGGCCCACCTCACACATTATCAAGGCCCACCTCACACATTATCAAGCCCCACCTCACACATTATCAAGCCCCACCTCACACATTATCAAGCCCCACCTCACACATTATCAAGCCCCACCTCACACATTATCAGGCCCCACCTCACACATTATCAGGCCCCACCTCACACATTATCAGGCCCCACCTCACACATTATCAGGCCCCACCTCACACTTTATCAGGCCCCACCTCACACATTATCAGGCCCCACCTCACACATTATCAGACCCCACCTCACACATTATCAGGCCCCCACCTCACACATTATCAGGCCCCACCTCACACATTATCAGACCCCACCTCACACATTATCAGGCCCCACCTCACACATTATCAAGTCCCACCTCACACATTATCAAGCCCCACCTCACACATTATCAAGTCCCACCTCACACATTATCAAACCCCACCTCACACATTATCAAGTACCACCTCACACATTATCAAGCCCCACCTCACACATTCACGTGTATGTTACCATTGTTTCTACTTAAAATATTTACATGGCTTACCTGAGTCACGATTGAGAGGCATTAATGGTGTATCACAGAGGGGAGTGGGATGTGGGGAGAGGGATGTGGGGAGAGGGGTGTGGAGAGTGGGATGTGGGGAGAGGGGTGTGGAGAGTGGGATGTGGGGAGAGGGGTGTGGGGAGAGGGGTGTGGAGAGAGGGGTGTGGGGAGAGGGGAAAGAAGAAACATGTGTGGAGAAAGGGGAGAGAAGTGGGAAGACTGGTGAGGAGAGAAGTTTCTTGGGGAGAGGTGTGTTGAGGTAGGTAGAAGGGTGTGGGGTGGAAAGAAGAGTGTGGGGGTGAGGAGAAGGGGAGTGGGGAGGACAGGAGAGGGGCGTAGGGACAAGAGAGGGGAGTGGGGAGGACATGAGAAGGGAGTGGGGAGGACAAGAGAGGGGGAGTGGGGAGGACAAGAGAGGGGAGTGGGGAGGACAAGAGAGGGGAGTGGGGGAGGACAAGAGAGGGGAGTGGGGAGGACAAGAGAGGGGAGTGGGGAGGACAAGAGAGGGGAGTGGGGAGGACAAGAGAGGGGAGTGGGGAGGACAAGAGAGGGGAGTGGGGAGGACAAGAGAGGGGAGTGGGGAGGACAAGAGAGGGGAGTGGGGAGGACAAGAGAGGGGAGTGGGGAGGACAAGAGAGGGGAGTGGGGAGGACAAGAGAGGGGAGTGGGGAGGACAAGAGAGGGGAGTGGGGAGGACAAGAGAGGGGAGTGGGGAGGACAAGAGAGGGGAGTGGGGAGGACAAGAGAGGGGAGTGGGGAGGACAAGAGAGGGGAGTGGGGAGGACAAGAGAGGGGAGTGGGGAGGACAAGAGAGGGGAGTGGGGAGGACAAGAGAGGGGAGTGGGGAGGACAAGAGAGGGGAGTGGGGAGGACAAGAGAGGGGAGTGGGGAGGACAAGAGAGGGGAGTGGGGAGGACAAGAGAGGGGAGTGGGGAGGACAGGAGAAGGGAGTGGGGAGGACAAGAGAGGGGAGTGGGGAGGACAAGAGAGGGGAGTGGGGAGGACAAGAGACAGTGGGGAGGACAAGAGAGGGGAGTGGGGAGGACAAGAGAGGGGAGTGGGGAGGACAAGAGAGGGGAGTGGGGAGGACAAGAGAGGGGAGTGGGGAGGACAAGAGAGGGGAGTGGGGAGGACAAGAGAGGGGAGTGGGGAGGACAAGAGAGGGGAGTGGGGAGGACAAGAGAGGGGAGTGGGGTGGACAAGAGAGGGGAGTGGGGAGGACAAGAGAGGGGAGTGGGGAGGACAAGAGAGGGGAGTGGGGAGGACAAGAGAGGGGAGTGGGGAGGACAAGAGAGGGGAGTGGGGAGGACAAGGACAAGAGAGGGGAGTGGGGAGGACAAGAGAGGGGAGTGGGGAGGACAA